>NC_139229.1:140891281-141071067 GCF_977018435.1 Lepisma saccharinum
ACGGGCTGTGCAGGACTTGGAAAATTTTTTCGATTGATGAAAATTTGGTTCTATGATGATGACCTATACTAAATTTTTGGTATGGGAGGACAGAGGATACCGAGACTCGACCAACACACTAAACCCCAGACCTCTCTATGGCTACATGTTCGGAAGTTACGAGTGATTAAAAGTTTTGGGAGGGTGTGTGCAAACATCCCTTACCCTTGAACTCAGGACCACCAAATTTTGGCATACATATGCTACATCCCCAAAATCGACAAGGGGTGGTGTTTGGGGGAGATTTTTCGATTTATTTTTGCGCAATATCTCACCGTTTTCGAGTTATTTGCAATTTTTAATGCCGGACTTGGAAAGTAAATAATTATCTACCTCATCAATAAATTGAAATATAAAGGAATAATCATACTACATCTACGAAATGTCAATATCATGCTGCTGCTTCAACTATGATAACCTATGTTTATTTTGTTAGGAGCCAATGCTAGTGCATGTCTCTACGATGATCCTATCGAAAAGAAATTGACAATTGGCCCACCCTTGACCTCCAAATTTCGTACACGTACTCTACATCACCAAAATCAACAAGGGGGTCGACCCTATCTTCTGCACAAGTCTGACGTGTACGTCCTGTTTCGCGAAGAGTCGACAACCTTCCACAGCTGTTTGTATTATATTACATCAGATATTATATTGCATGAGTGAGTTGGCTGTGTGTATAAAGACTAGTTTCAGACATGGACGCGAATATAATGCCATGATAATTAGCTGCTGTCCAAAGTTATTGCATAACTTAAAATATTTATATATAAAAAAGGATATTTATTGTACTGTGCTTTCTAGCGAAGGTATTATTGTAAACGATATTGTTTGTAAATGTGGAAAGTTAGAAGCTCAATCCCCGGCCTATCAATGATAAAAAATTTCATCACGGACAACAACCAAAAAAAAAAAGGGTGTGCACGTCACAAAAGTATTGTCATATGGACTGACGATTATTATTTTTTTTAAAAAAAAACAGACCTAGTTACGATGGGTTATAACCTGTGATGTCTTGCAATTGTTTTTGCTTATTTCAATGTCAGCGAGCGTGATATGAAACATGCATGCGAAGAAGGGAGGGAGATCATAACAAAATAATTCACACTTCGATTTCATTACTTTCGCTAGTCATGTTTCACCTCCTATCTAGAAGGATAGTGGATGCTATTTTATTTGAAGATGGCTAAAAGCGAGGGAAGGAGAGAAATGTTATTTTTTATTTTTTTGCCTGTGTGTGACGAAAATAGTTTTACATGCATACGGCTGTATCGTGATCTGCTTGAATCATCATCACATCTGTGAGTTTTCAGTATTGCTGAATATATTTACATATCAACTAACGGTTATGAATTACGTAGAAATTGGCTTTTGTTAACGGTCCAGTGGCGAAGTTGGAAACAGAGAGCGGTCACATCAGACAGGTGCTCCTGGTATCTAAAGAAATGCCCCCCTCTTACAGAAAAAAAATGGAGTGTTAGAAAGGAAAGATGTTATACCCGAATGAACGGGGAGTCTCGAGCATATTCCAATCCTCATCTTCGCGTTCAGCTAACGAGGAAAAAAAAGAAATTTTACATATGGGGGACTCAACAGCTGCTGTACGGTATTGTCCATGGATGTTAAAACTTTTGTTTTTTTCTGAATAGACGGACATATCAGTGTTGCAATCTCCAGATGAGACCGGAGCTTATTATTATTATTATTATTATTATTATTTTGGACAAGGGGGATCAGATCAATGTATGGACTAAAACTTTTTTTTACATCAAAATAAAACAGAGGATTTTTTACTCCACTGCTTACTTATTATTGTAAAGAATGAGGTGCCGCGTCTTATTGTATAGTCTTCCAACAGCACACCTCGGGGCGTAAATTTCTGCTTCTTCATGTATGCAAAATGCACTTAACTTCTGTTGTGAAGCGAATGGAGAGTTTGTTTTGCTGCTGTGATTAAATACTAAACCAAAATCTTATTACATAATTTTGAAGTATATTTGTTAATACGATCTATATTATATGTCCTCCTCCGTAGTTGAGCGGGTTAAGGCGTTCACTTCGTCTTCTTGACGATCGTTCGCTGCGGGACGGCGTAGGTTCGAATCCGGCTCTGGTTGGAATTTATTCGGCCTACGTATAGGGCCGGTGGCAACCCACCATCGTGAGGAAATTGGGAAGCTCCGAGTGAGTGAGCGTAACCTGGTCAAGAAGACCTACAATAACGGCTGGGGGTTCGTCGGGCTGATCACTCGTCACCCCAACACTGGTCTGAGACCTCCACGCTATAACAGGTGACGGCGGAACAGTGTGGGAGGGAGACCAGCAGTCGGTAGGTAAGCCAAGGCCCGCCATGGTGCTGTAGAGCTGTAGGGTTATGTTATCTATATTATATCATCGCTATAGGTGGTCCATATTATGCGCAGGAGAATTTAAAAAATGTCTTGTTTCTCGAACCTGTGACCTGCAGATTTGCTTTTGCTGGCAACAGAAACAGAAAATGGCACTATGTTATTCTATACTGATACAGGTATACTGTAATCATAACAATTTTCTAGTAACAAAACAACAACTATGTCGGAAAGAAATGGTGGGGGGTTTGTCTGTGTGGGGTCTTATTAACTACTTCACATCTGTACCCGCACAACTCATCGACTACAAAGCAACAATGTTAGGAAGTATGTGCATGGCCCCAAAAATACAAATTTAAAATCACTAATGAGACATGAACTCTCTTCACTGGTGTATATTTGAATATGCGAAAATGAGGTACTTTGAATAACCACAAAAAAGCTTGCAACGGTATAGAGAAGGGTCACAACTTCAAATTTTAGACGATTTTTTGTTAATCTGCAAAAGGCCAGGGCATTCGAATTCAAGGACGGAAAATATGAACAGCGAATGAATGCTTTAGAGTAGATGTGATATTTAAAGGAGGTGATCATTTTTTTACTTTCTCAATTCAAACAAAAATTCATGAATATTATTATCATTGAATGGTTGGTTAGGTGCTCGGTTTATTTTGTTCCTCCGAACGATAGATGGAATGTATACAAGCCTGTGCCTCCTAAGTTTATCGCGGCTATGAGGATGAATCGCGAAATGAAACGAACTGGAAACTTTCAATATATATATATATTTTTTATAACATGCTTCACTAAGGAGGTCAAATGACAAGTTGGATTGCTATCTTTTTTATAACTTGTTAATTTTATTACGAACGAAGAAAGAATGCATGGCACTTAATGCTGTAATGTTATTGATTAGATCATCGTTTATCTTGTCCGCATCGATTAATCTCCTTATGTTCTTCTTCTTCGTCTTGTCGTCGCGTCCATCTCTTCTGTTATCACAATCGAGACTTCTAGATTATCATTTCTTCTCCCTGAAATTTTAGAAATGTAATTTTTCATGATCATCCAGCGAACGCCTGAGACATTTCAGCAAAATGTCGATTATTCAATGGATGTTGTAAGGTTCCATGTTTTGTTTTTTTCACTATCTCTTGTTTGGTCGATTTTGAATTTGGGAGTTATTTTTTTTATTTTGTCTTTCGCGACATGTTCGACTAATCGTGACAATACGTTTCAACCTTTCTGCATAAACGTTGAAACGTTTCAACGAACGTTCGTTGAAACGTTTCAACGTTTATGCAGAAAGGTTGAAACGTATTGTCACGATTAGTCGAACATGTCGCGAAAGACAAAATAAAAAAAATAACTCCCAAATTCAAATCGACCAAACAAGAGATAGTGAAAAAAACAAAACATGGAACCTTACAACATCCATTGAATAATCGACATTTTGCTGAAATGTCTCAGGCGTTCGCTGGATGATCATGAAAAATTACATTTCTAAAATTTCAGGGAGAAGAAATGATAATCTAGAAGTCTCGATTGTGATAACAGAAGAGATGGACGCGACGACAAGACGAAGAAGAAGAACATAAGGAGATTAATCGATGCGGACAAGATAAACGATGATCTAATCAATAACATTACAGCATTAAGTGCCATGCATTCTTTCTTCGTTCGTAATAAAATTAACAAGTTATAAAAAAGATAGCAATCCAACTTGTCATTTGACCTCCTTAGTGAAGCATGTTATAAAAAATATATATATATATTGAAAGTTTCCAGTTCGTTTCATTTCGCGATTCATCCTCATAGCCGCGATAAACTTAGGAGGCACAGGCTTGTATACATTCCATCTATCGTTCGGAGGAACAAAATAAACCGAGCACCTAACCAACCATTCAATGATAATAATATTCATGAATTTTTGTTTGAATTGAGAAAGTAAAAAAATGATCACCTCCTTTAAATATCACATCTACTCTAAAGCATTCATTCGCTGTTCATATTTTCCGTCCTTGAATTCGAATGCCCTGGCCTTTTGCAGATTAACAAAAAATCGTCTAAAATTTGAAGTTGTGACCCTTCTCTATACCGTTGCAAGCTTTTTTGTGGTTATTCAAAGTACCTCATTTTCGCATATTCAAATATACACCAGTGAAGAGAGTTCATGTCTCATTAGTGATTTTAAATTTGTATTTTTGGGGCCATGCACATACTTCCTAACATTGTTGCTTTGTAGTCGATGAGTTGTGCGGGTACAGATGTGAAGTAGTTAATAAGACCCCACACAGACAAACCCCCCACCATTTCTTTCCGACATAGTTGTTGTTTTGTTACTAGAAAATTGTTATGATTACAGTATACCTGTATCAGTATAGAATAACATAGTGCCATTTTCTGTTTCTGTTGCCAGCAAAAGCAAATCTGCAGGTCACAGGTTCGAGAAACAAGACATTTTTTAAATTCTCCTGCGCATAATATGGACCACCTATAGCGATGATATAATATAGATAACATAACCCTACAGCTCTACAGCACCATGGCGGGCCTTGGCTTACCTACCGACTGCTGGTCTCCCTCCCACACTGTTCCGCCGTCACCTGTTATAGCGTGGAGGTCTCAGACCAGTGTTGGGGTGACGAGTGATCAGCCCGACGAACCCCCAGCCGTTATTGTAGGTCTTCTTGACCAGGTTACGCTCACTCACTCGGAGCTTCCCAATTTCCTCACGATGGTGGGTTGCCACCGGCCCTATACGTAGGCCGAATAAATTCCAACCAGAGCCGGATTCGAACCTACGCCGTCCCGCAGCGAACGATCTCAAGACGAGTGAACGCCTTAACCCGCTCAACTACGGAGGAGGACATATAATATAGATCGTATTAACAAATATACTTCAAAATTATGTAATAAGATTTTGGTTTAGTATTTAATCACAGCAGCAAAACAAACTCTCCATTCGCTTCACAACAGAAGTTAAGTGCATTTTGCATACATGAAGAAGCAGAAATTTACGCCCCGAGGTGTGCTGTTGGAAGACTATACAATAAGACGCGGCACCTCATTCTTTACAATAATAAGTAAGCAGTGGAGTAAAAAATCCTCTGTTTTATTTTGATGTAAAAAAAAGTTTTAGTCCATACATTGATCTGATCCCCCTTGTCCAAAATAATAATAATAATAATAATAATAATAAGCTCCGGTCTCATCTGGAGATTGCAACACTGATATGTCCGTCTATTCAGAAAAAAACAAAAGTTTTAACATCCATGGACAATACCGTACAGCAGCTGTTGAGTCCCCCATATGTAAAATTTCTTTTTTTTCCTCGTTAGCTGAACGCGAAGATGAGGATTGGAATATGCTCGAGACTCCCCGTTCATTCGGGTATAACATCTTTCCTTTCTAACACTCCATTTTTTTTCTGTAAGAGGGGGGCATTTCTTTAGATACCAGGAGCACCTGTCTGATGTGACCGCTCTCTGTTTCCAACTTCGCCACTGGACCGTTAACAAAAGCCAATTTCTACGTAATTCATAACCGTTAGTTGATATGTAAATATATTCAGCAATACTGAAAACTCACAGATGTGATGATGATTCAAGCAGATCACGATACAGCCGTATGCATGTAAAACTATTTTCGTCACACACAGGCAAAAAAATAAAAAATAACATTTCTCTCCTTCCCTCGCTTTTAGCCATCTTCAAATAAAATAGCATCCACTATCCTTCTAGATAGGAGGTGAAACATGACTAGCGAAAGTAATGAAATCGAAGTGTGAATTATTTTGTTATGATCTCCCTCCCTTCTTCGCATGCATGTTTCATATCACGCTCGCTGACATTGAAATAAGCAAAAACAATTGCAAGACATCACAGGTTATAACCCATCGTAACTAGGTCTGTTTTTTTTTTAAAAAAAATAATAATCGTCAGTCCATATGACAATACTTTTGTGACGTGCACACCCTTTTTTTTTTTGGTTGTTGTCCGTGATGAAATTTTTTATCATTGATAGGCCGGGGATTGAGCTTCTAACTTTCCACATTTACAAACAATATCGTTTACAATAATACCTTCGCTAGAAAGCACAGTACAATAAATATCCTTTTTTATATATAAATATTTTAAGTTATGCAATAACTTTGGACAGCAGCTAATTATCATGGCATTATATTCGCGTCCATGTCTGAAACTAGTCTTTATACACACAGCCAACTCACTCATGCAATATAATATCTGATGTAATATAATACAAACAGCTGTGGAAGGTTGTCGACTCTTCGCGAAACAGGACGTACACGTCAGACTTGTGCAGAAGATAGGGTCGACCCCCTTGTTGATTTTGGTGATGTAGAGTACGTGTACGAAATTTGGAGGTCAAGGGTGGGCCAATTGTCAATTTCTTTTCGATAGGATCATCGTAGAGACATGCACTAGCATTGGCTCCTAACAAAATAAACATAGGTTATCATAGTTGAAGCAGCAGCATGATATTGACATTTCGTAGATGTAGTATGATTATTCCTTTATATTTCAATTTATTGATGAGGTAGATAATTATTTACTTTCCAAGTCCGGCATTAAAAATTGCAAATAACTCGAAAACGGTGAGATATTGCGCAAAAATAAATCGAAAAATCTCCCCCAAACACCACCCCTTGTCGATTTTGGGGATGTAGCATATGTATGCCAAAATTTGGTGGTCCTGAGTTCAAGGGTAAGGGATGTTTGCACACACCCTCCCAAAACTTTTAATCACTCGTAACTTCCGAACATGTAGCCATAGAGAGGTCTGGGGTTTAGTGTGTTGGTCGAGTCTCGGTATCCTCTGTCCTCCCATACCAAAAATTTAGTATAGGTCATCATCATAGAACCAAATTTTCATCAATCGAAAAAATTTTCCAAGTCCTGCACAGCCCGTTTACGTTTGTCGCGACTATCTTGAATTAACTAAGCGAGTCCAGATAGCATTAGCATTATTCTGCCTTCAGTTTCTTCACACTAACATCAATTCATATTAACAACTTGCGAGAGAACATCATGCATCTCATTTACAACAGAGCAATTTAATATCCTCGTCTAGTACGCTGCACTTCTTTGACATTAGATGCAGTGCAGGTGTATCCCGGTGTCAGGCTGGTGAAAGAAAATAACATTCAACCAAGTAGACGAATAGCAGTGTTCAAATTCAGAAGATTCAACAAATGCCTGTCCGCTGCTTTAAACGTTCATTTGATTAGTTAAGCACTCACCACGTGGTCATACACCACACCACATATTACACCTCTCCAGGACGTGGTGCAGACACCAAATACACTACGTGACACCAAATCAACAAGATAGGTTGCACCGTGTAACCAACTAGACGCATGAGTGCAGTCAAAAAGTGCAGTGAACTAGACGGAGCTATGATCAAAATAATCACGTGGCATTCTCTTTGAATCTGACTTCACCCATTTTACCACGCACTCCTGGCAAGATTATAGAGGCCAGGTATCCTAAAAAACAACAATTATTATTTGTTTGTTTGCATCACAATACAGAAATAATAAGAAGCACGCACGCGTGTGGCACATCATTCCCCCGAGAGAGGTTTACAAAAATCACGATATATAAATATTGACCCCCGGGGACTTGGAAAATTACGATAAGGTGCATTCGTTCACCATTGTTGCCAGCTATAGGTCTCTCTCTCTTTATCTTACAGTAACGTTGGCATCTCTATTTTTTAGTTGTAGGTGGTTTGCCAACACTCTCTAGTTAATAATACTACATATTATAAACACACACGCACACACATACTGTGTTGCCATCCACCCGAAGATAATGCCCGAGGGCGAAACCGTGCAGACGCTCTACGAGAAAAACAAGATAGACGATCTGTTGCAGTACAACGTCCAGGATTCGATGCTTGTGAGAGACGTGTGTTTCTGAAAAACAAACTCGTGCAAACAATCGTCTCAACATACTGCCAGAGCGTGTTGCGCGCAGACCAGGTTCGAGAGCACAAATTCAACTTGCATTATTATTTCAGCAAAGCATTGCAGAACAAGCGATGTTTGTGTTTTTTACCCGGCACGGAAGTTGATGTTTATCGTGGTGTCACGAATCCCACACTAGGCTGCACAGAAGCTGATCTTCACGTGTATTTCTCATTGGACACGTTTAATGTCACGTGCATACGTAAAATTATAGCCTTGCATAAAAAAATCAAAAAAATTAAAAACAATAAAACTTTGCCGCCGGGCAAACTGCTCAAAATAGACACCAAACAGAACACCCCCGAAGAGATTCGCCCCCCACGTCAATCAATTTTACGTTTAAAAACCGTACGGGAAAACCTTTACTTTTTTGGTTGGGCACCACGCACCCTGGCAGAGTTATAGAGGCCAGGTATCCTAAAAAAACAACAACAATTATTATTTGTTTGTTTGCGTCACAATACAGAAATAATAAGAAGCACGCACATGTGTGTATGTGGCACATCGTTCCCCCGAGAGAGGTTTACAAAAATCACAATATACAAACATTGCCGAAGTTGGAAAATTACAATATGGCGCATTCGCTTATTACTGTTGCCAGCTATAGGTCTCTCTCTCTTTATCTTACAGTAACGTTGGTATCTCTATTTTTTTAGTTGCAGGTGGTTTGCACACACTCTCCAGTTAATAATGCTACATATTATACACACGCACGCACACACATACTGTATTGTCATCCACCCATCTCTCTTTTTTTACGGCAGTACGTGTTTGTTGTCGGTTCTTCTTGTTTAGTGTGTATATGTTACGCCAGTATATAAATTGGCTAAGCCTTAAAAAAAATAGTAGTTTTTGCTAAGTAAAAAAAAAAATTGTAGGTAGGTGTTGGCAGCTGTCGGTTGTTTAATTCTCTCTCTCTCTCTCTCCTCTCTCTTTTGTAAAAAGCTATGGCAAAAATACCAGTAGGTTACCAACCTTGCTTTATGCACTGTAACTCAAGCCTCAAGCAAAATTGCCAGCTCTTTGCTTTAGGTTAGGTTAGACCAAGACAAAAACCTTGGTGATTTTTTTCGAGTAAGATGTTGGCAGCACTGCGAGTCCCACTTTTCGGTTGCAGAACTCTCAAGCAAGATTGCCAACTCCTTGCTTTAGGTTAGGTTAGACCAACAAAACCTTGGTGATTTTTTCGAGTAAGATGTTGGCAACACTGCACCTTACGAGAGAAATCCATTAAGGCGATCGAGCTCCAAATGATGATTCGAGCTCCAAATGATGTTGCAGTACCCGGACACTAGGTCTACTACGCGACAACTACGTAATATCCCCCCACACACAACAAACAACAAATGCTACAATATCTTACGCACAGACAGTCCTGTCACTGTACACCAACTGAAGATGTCACTTTCACCACACAAAGGGGGTGGGGAGCAATACCAAGAGTGTTTTCACTGAGATTGCCGAGGATAATAATCACAGACGGTTTTCAAAATGTCTGCCGTTTACTTCTACGCAGAGATGACAGGGACGAATCAAGGATTGTCGAGTACGAGCAAACAAGCCAGGTGTATCTGCTACCGTCGCGGCGGCGACGTTGATGCGAGCGACGAGGTCCTCAGCTGATGTGACAGGTGTGTCGTATACGAGGGTTTTCATTTCTCCCCAGAAGAAAAAATCGAGAGGGTTGAGATCTGGCGACCTCGGTGGCCAAGGCACAGGCTCATCCCTACCAATGAACGTATTGCGAAACACGTCATGCAGGAAATGTCGTACATTACAATCGAAATGAGCTGGTGCACCATCGTGTTGGTACCACATTTCTTGCCAAAAGTACGGTCTCCAACAGTTCAGGCAGAACCTCACTAAGAAATGCATGATACGTGCGACCATTCAGGCGAACAGGGAGAATGTATGGTCCAATTAAATGATCATGTACTATCCCGCACCACACATTCACTGAAAACCTGTGCTGGTGATGGGCCACAAAAAGTGCATGTGGGTTGTCAAAGTCCTATACATGACTGTTTCTACTATTGAAGACATCCATCCTGGTGAAAATGGCTTCATCTGTCCACAATACGTTTGCCCCGAAGTGAGAGTTTGTGTCCAGCTGATGCAACAACCATTGGCAAAACTCCATACGAGGGCGAAAGTCACGAGGTAACCGTTCTTGTACTTTCTGCAGTTTAAAAGGGTGCATTCCTTCCTCTGACAACACTCGCCACAAATTCACATGAGACGTGTTTCGTGCCCGAGCGAGCACTCGCGTACTGGTGCCAGGATGTTCTGCGACCGCTGTTAACACATCTTCTGCAAACTGATGTGTGCCTACACTTCGGGGTCTTCCAACTTCTTGCCGCGGTGGTAACACTGACCCTGTTTCACCCAGTCGACTGTCCACTACCTGAAAGAAGGTGTGAGACGGTAAACGTCTATATGGAAAGCGTTCTCCATAAGACGCCTTGCCTCACGGCTATTACCACGTGCCTCCCCATACATGAGATGCATGTCTGCTAGCTGCTGGGTCGTATACGCAGCCATCTGTGTAATAGGGAGCTGGAACTGCAAAGTATTGTTTTTGTTTAACACTGGCCCACTGCACAAATTGGCCGTATCACCGTACGAACACAACTGCTGATCATATCCCAGCACCTGCAACACGACTGGAACGACTGCCGGAGAGAACCAACCCTTCGAGCATTTGTTGTTTGTTGTGTGTGTGTGGGGGGGGATATTACGTAGTTGTCGCGTGTAAAAATACACGTTGTCGCAATCATCTGATATTGTGTTTTTCTTTCCCTCCTCCTGGTGGAGTAGTGTGTCTCTCGTATGCCACATGACATGATTCGTTCATTCCTCGCGTGTAACTGGGGTATGCAACCGTGCTCAACTTTTCGGATTTTGTGTTCCGTGCTCATGTTTTGATGTTTGAGGTCGGGATGTGTTGTTTTTAACGCATTTCTCATTGTCACGGTCTTTCTTGCTGCGTTACATACCCTTTCCATGTATTGTTCTTGCTGGAAATCCCCAATTCCTTTGAGGACTCCATTGCGCATGCGTGCAGTGTACTTTTCATAGTGACTTCCGGACTGAGCACATACGATTCCTTTATGATTCCCTTGGAACCGCCTCTCTATCTGTTATAGTATTCGTCCCAGTCAGGTGTGACGTTCACTTTGTCACCTTTTGCGAGGCTCCTATCTCGGAAACGAAGCCTCAGTCGCAAAAATGGAACTTAGACTTTTTGCTTGTTTTCGTGTGAGGAATCACCTCCCAAGCGTTGTAAACGACCTTTAGAAACACCCTGTATATCAAGAAGAATCCAACCAAATGGAATATACGTATATTGAATACTATCACGAAAAAGTGAAACATAAATCTGCATTAGTGAACGTTATAAAAATTGGCAAGTGCATGCTCTCAACCTCAAATTTACTGCAACACTAGTATTGCAATGAAATTAACACCACTCTGTCCTGTCTGTTTAAACTCATGAGAGATGGTCATTAATCTCTCACTGAGTGTCCAATATTATGAAATAAAATACTAATAATAAATACGTAAATATTTTAATATCATATTTACTCGAATCATTCAATCATAAAAGCAAATCACTTTCTTCAAGAATTGACTTTTCTCTGCCAGCCCTGCTAAATTTTCACTTTCTATCTACTGATTTAAACGAGGGGTGACCAGAAAGTAATTTCCAATTAGTAGGGACATTGATTTTTCGCAAACGCGAAAACCGTGAAAAATGGTAATTGCTGCGAAGTTATGTTTAGGAATGTGCAGTGATGTCTGGACACATTTTTCGCCCGTTCGAAATAATGCGAATTGTTGGCGTTTTTAGCGGTTTTTTTTTTAAAGAAATGTCCTAAAACAACGAAAAATTCCATGAAATCCAACATTCTTGTCTGTTCTAGGCCATGTTTGTGTACATAGAACATGCAAGTTTTCCAACATTTTACTCAAGAGTAAACTGTAGAGTTATACATACATGGAATAATTCCGACAGCCACATTAAATTATGTATTTCCCACGATTTTTTCAACTTAACAAGTCAAAAAAAGATAATGCCAATTTTTAGTCCCATAATATATCGGTATCTGTCACGTGAGATTGATTGATTTTAATTTTTTGGGTGCGTCGCCACTTATGGTCATTATTCACCCTTCAGTATGTACGGGGAAAATTCCATTATCTAAAATCCTTACTTTAAAATTAAAATAGGGGTATGGAAAATAACTTTCCCGAAATAACATTCAAGATATCAAACTCTCACGAAGAGGCATAAGTCATGTGACTTACAATTTGAAACAGTAGTTTAAAAACACCATGAAGGTATAATTTCAGATATTTGCCAGAAAATGCGCTAAAATGAAAATGTGAATTTTGGGGAAAATAACACCGTATAGTAAAAAATAAAAAATAAGAAAATACACCAATTTAAAAAAAAAAATAACAAAATATCAAGGTCCCTACCGATTAGGCATAAATAAAACAAGAATATCAGTTATAATTTATTAAATTAGTAACAGTGAGTCCTAACCTAATTTTCGGCATAATCACCACCGTTGTTCTGGCATTTGTCATAGCATGGCACTAAATTGTATATGCCCATGTTAATGTGTCTGACAGCAAAGATTGGAACTATCTCCACCGCAGTGTAGCTGTCAAATCCTTGCCCTGCCAGAAACCTCTTCAGTTAAACAAAGAGATGAAAGTCGGTACATTCAAGGTCAGGGCTGTACAGGGAGTGGTCCAAGATCTCTCACCCGAAGTGATGCAAAGTACCCGTGTGTACTCAGCTGTATGGGGTTGTGCACATTCGATTGGCCTTCCGTGAATTGTCTGCACCATCGTCAGACCTTACTATCACTCACGACGTCCAGTCTGCACACCTCACACGATTGCTGGTGGCTCTGTGCCAAATTCTGAGCGTGCAATGTAGGCTACATCACAGTCGGTGGGAGACTGTATGAGAGCTGCAATCTTTAACCTAGAACTGTCCTAAAACGGCTGCATTGCAACTGTACCAGATTACATCTACATGCCACTTCTTCCTGTCTTGTATGTGTGTGTGTGTAGCTCTCCGACCACTAGTGCTGCGTATAGGCACCATTGGAGGAGCTTTTTTCAGGATGCCCCTCGTATATGAACTTTCAGAAACTTTTATTATTAGAGTGTTCCTGTTTTAATATGTGGTTAGCTAAATCAGGTACCTATACAATGCAATTCTATAAATTCCTTGCGTTAAATTTCTAATACCTACATACCCTTTTCGTCAGCATTGATGGTATAACTGCATGTTGTCAGTTTCACAGTACTTCACTTGGATATACTGTACTGAAGCAGAAATCCCATTGATAATGTAAGGAAATATGACACTTTATTTTGTTCGATTCAATTGTTTCACTTATATGCAAGAGTGAAGTTGTTTGGTTTACAGAGAAGAGAGAAGTGCATTGAAAAATGAGTCCGCACTCATGGTTCTTGCAAGCAGAGGGTTCCAAACCTCAGTGGAAATATCAACATATAATACCGAGAATGTATAAGGAGACTCATAAATTGCAAATTGTATTTCTTAATCAATCACTCTTCACTCTTATCTCATGTAGTCGTAACTTTAAAAATAATCAAATACTTATTTTATTTTAAACTTACTGCGTATGACAAAATTCCCGTAATCCTTCGCTAGCTTGTGAATTGTAATAATTTTCCAAATTCACTATTTTGCAGTTTCAATTCAAATCATAGAGAATAGAGAAATTATGTCAATTTCATAGAAGATAATATTGGTACTTAACAAAACCATACGTGGATCTGTGTGAGTTTATTATTTCTATTTGCAAAAAGATCGATTTAGTTTAGTTTGTAATTGCCAGGGAAAAATGTAAATTTTGTCCTGGAAAACCTGTAAAAGTCAGGGAATTTCATTTCTGCTTGTTTGTAGCCACCCTGTTCCTTGCAATGGCTCAAAACTCAATAAATGATCCCAGTGTAGAATTCAAGCAAATATACTAGGTAGTCTGCTTTCCTCAGAAAATAGAAATAGTAGAATTAATGGAGCAAGAAGTAGTTTAGAATTCCGGAGGGGTTAGATTTCTTTCAGTATCTGATTGAACTTGAAAAGAAAATTTGAAATTGTTTTTAGTAGCATTAAGCAGTAATAACTGTCTTTCAGGTGAAAGAATACTTGCTGAAAAGGTCTGCTTCAACCAGGAGTTTCTAAGTCATGCAGTCAACTTAGTGTTTCCATTTCCTAAGGGCATTTCACTCAGATTAACCAAGATATGTCATCAAGGATCAAATTTGTATCACCATATTCAAACAGATAATCAT
This sequence comes from Lepisma saccharinum, assembly GCF_977018435.1. Lineage (NCBI taxonomy): Eukaryota > Metazoa > Arthropoda > Insecta > Zygentoma > Lepismatidae > Lepisma > Lepisma saccharinum. The sequence goes on from NC_139229.1 coordinate 140,906,003, forward strand.
TTATCATGTAACATAACTATTCTATATATTGAAAATTCTGTAATATTTCCATAATGTGTATAACTTTGATGCCTAACAAAATGCATTGAAATTCAATAAAGTCATTCTTAATTTATATTTCATTCTTGATGTTAAGACTTTTTATTTGTAGAGTTAATAACTAAGGTCATGTCACCCACCGACACGGATTTCAACAAAATTTTTTACACTTGTAGCTTTGACCTAGGTAAGAAACCGTAAATTTTTTTTCTTCTCTGGACCTTATACTTTTACAGTTACAGGAGGTCCAAGTTTTCAGGATTTGTTAATAAGTATATGTCGCTCCTGGCTCTTTGTTGCAGGAGTGTAGTACATTAACAAAATAATTATATTTCAGCATGTAACTTTCGTAGCTCCATGATTTTTTTTTCTGTAAGCCAATTGAAGTGTGCAAATTCAAATAAAAATTGCCTGAAGAGTTAATGTTTTTTCTAGTGTTACAAAAAATGATTTTGCCTAAGCAAAACATGTTTCTTACTGTAAAAAACATTAATTTGCATTAATTAATTTTTTGGTCAAATGCAGTCCTTTGAACTTGTCAGTTTTTGTGTTTCACTAATTCTCTAAGTATGTTCTAACATATTATGAAAAATGAGTTATAGGGTTTTTCATGGCTTGTGTATAAAATTTATGCCAATTTATGAAAAACACTTGAATTAAAAACACTGATATTGCACCTTACCAAGACTTTTCTTAATTGATTATAACTGTCAACAGAGTAACAATGATTATATTTATGACTATTACAGAAAACTAACTACATGAATTTTTCATGCTAAAACTTATATTTATGCACATTTGTATACAGAGTAAGCCAATAGTTTGGAACCACCTCTTTAAAAGATGGAGGAGCTGATACAAACAAATCCAATGTTGCAAAACATGATGTGGGTGAGGTATGAAACCATCCAGACCATGCTACCAAGATGGCCGCCATCTTCGAGTCAACAACATTTTCTTGAATGGAAAGATGGTCGGTCATGTAATATATCAGAATGGGCTAGAATTTCATAAGATAAATGATGTTGAGCTTAGTTTTATCGTAACTTGAATAATTTTCGCATAATTGGTCATTTCTGTAATAGTCATAAATATAATCATTGTTACTCTGTTGACAGTTATAATCAATTAAGAAAAGTCTTGGTAATGTGCAATATCAGTGTTTTTAATTCAAGTGTGTTTCATAAATTAGCATAAATTTTATACACAAGCCATGAAAACCTCACAACTCTTTTTTCATAATATGTTAGAACATACTTAGAGAATTAGTGAAACACAAAAACTGCCAAGTTCAAAGGACCGCCTTTGACCAAAAAGTTAATTAATGCAAGTTGATGAAACAGTGGAAAAAACATTAACTCTTCGGGCAATTTTTATTTGAATCTGCACACTTTGATTGGCTTACGGAAGAAAAAAAATCATGGAGCTACAAAAGTTGCATGCTGAAATATAATTATTTTGTTAAAGTACTACACTCCTACAACCAGTTTGTGGGTTTGTGGAGGCCCCTGGGCAAAATGTTTTGTGGGGACCCCCCATTTTTTTTACTATTTTTTACTTGGAGCTATATTAGCTCAATATGTTAACCACCAATTTTCAGCAGTTGAAATGGTAGACCTGATTTTAGAATCAGTAGTAATTCACAATCGAACATATCGCAGATAGGTTTGCAGGGAGAATAGCGCAGTAAAATAAAGTTACAGGACGAAAATTGTAGCGCTATAGCAGCCGTAAAATGCTGCGTCTAAATGTCTACAGTATATTACGATGAGTGAACACCGTAACTACAATATACAGGGTGTCCACAACTGTCCACAAGTAACTGTTTGCAACAGTTACTTGCAAGATATCCTCACTGAGTGCAAAAACTTCACGTCGAATGTTTGTTTCCAGTTCCAGCATAGTGCAAGGCTTCTTGGCAAACAGTTTTTCATTAAAGCTACCCAACACAAAAGAGTTAGCTGACATTGGGTCTTCCTAATTAATCTTGTTTCCAAAGAATTTTCGATTTCAGTCATGCTTTCATGTGAGGTGTGGCACATATCATCATCCTGTTGAAAGTAGCCATTTTTCAGCTTGTAGTCATCAAACAGTTTCACAAATTTGTTGAAAATTTGCAGGTAGCAAGCAGCAACTGTATTCAAAGTGTCATGGAAATAAAATGGGACAAATTATGATATGTCTGGATATTGCATGCCATACACCTGTCTTTTCCAAGTGTAGTGGTGGCTCTTCATGATACACTTGTGGTTGATTTGCTAGTATTCTGAGAGTCAACTTACCCACTAATATGAAACCATGCTTTATCCATAAATAATATAATGTTGCATTCACCAAACTCATTCTGGAACTATTTGCAATACGCCACTCTCTTCTGTGTATCCTTGTGTACGTTAGTAATATGATAAGCCTTCAGTCATGCCTTCTTTGCCGCTCTCTGACAGGTTGAGTAAGACAATCCGGTCTCCCGAGAAAGTCTGCATGGAGATTTCTTTGGTGAGTTTTCCAAGTGTTGCTTTACATCTGCCACTGTTTCCTCTAACATTGGTAGTTTGCCACCTGCATTCATATCCAGATCGCTTCCTGTGCCCTCTAACTTTTTCAACAAACTTGCAGTTCTCTGTTGTTGAGGCTATCCTACTGCCAAATCTCCTCAAAAAATGTTGTTTGACATTGCTTAAATGAGACATCCACGATTCTCTATGGTCTACCCTTGGTGCCACATATACATGCCAGGGATTAGTTTAATGTTTATGTGATATAACTGTTCCCAGTTTCCCAAAACCAAAGACATGGAAAAGATGTCTTGTTGTATATCGGGTGAGTAAGAAACATGTAAATGTGTAAAATGGTTTTAAACATTAATGAAAAGGCATACACCATTCCCAAGCAAGAACTAAAATTGCAGAAACACTAGTATGTATAGGATGTGTAGACAAATAATTTTCAGACTTCAAACACATCAATATACATTCCAACTTAAGAAAATAACGTATGTTCTAACTAGTAGCAGTGAGTATACTATTACCCACAAATCTGCAAAGAAATTTCCCTTAGGCCTGTTACTCTACAACCAGCATTTATATCATTACCCAACTTGCAGTTTTAAAAGACTACCTAGCATATTTGGCAAGAACAAGATTCAATTGAACCAACCAGAACTCAACTGTCATATAGTCAACAAGTTTGCAATCAACTGCAGTAATCAATTACCAAATTTTTGTCCTTGGTGGAATGCTAACCATTGGATGTGCATTCTTCATCTCAAAAACAACTAATAGTGAGTCAATGAGCCAGGACCTCAAATTTAGGCGATCGGTACCACTCGGGGGGCATGGGTTCTCATATGATTTTTTTGTAAGCTGTGTATGCCTGGAACTGGAAAATGTGTGATAGCATCTCATAACTCTTTGCTTTCTATATAATATTATTGAATTAGTAACCATAGCCGACAAATAATGGTTTTTCATATTTTCTTATAAATAGTATAAAAAATCATCAAAATATTTGAATAAATCAATTTCATTTCAACAGACTTATTAAATTCAATATTATTTTATAATAATTATAATTATTAAGTAATAATATTAATATAATCCTTATAATAATAATTAAACTTTATTAAAATTTATAATTAACTCTATGCTTATATACTGACATAGATTAAATGCATAAAATTTACTTACAATTTGCAGTAATAATAGTGGCTAAATATTATTTACGCATGTATGTTATAATTTAACATAAACAAAATTTGATTATTTACATTCATCATCATCATCTTCTGAGTAGGTGTCATTGCTCATTGATTTTCACATGTGGTTAGTCTGCACTTGTCAGTGCACCTGATGCTATTTAGACAGAAGATGCAGTTTGTAGTTTCTAATGAATTGGTTGGTTGATTAATTTGGTGTTTCAAGTCCACTTTATGCACAGTAAGACTAATTGGGACTGGACCTACAGTTTAAAGTAAGATCCAAACCACTATGTGCCTCCACCGGGTATCAAACCTGGGATCCCTTCATTACAAGGTGGTGACGCTGCCACTGTACCATCGGGGAGGCAGTTTCTAATGGAGTTGCAAGCTAGTATCTAACACAGTTTGATATGCTGGTTGCCACTCCATCCAGTCCAATACCAGCTCCTCTGCTCCATCGTATTTTTTTAATGACCACCTTCTCCCACTTGGACTAGGTATACATGGTCATTCAGAAGACATCTCTTGCTTATAGCGGCTTGATAATCGCACATTAAGCATGTTTCTTAAGACAGTTCCTACAAGGTGCAAGTTCATAATTGTCTATCTCACCTTTCTTTGCACAGAATAGACGACATGCCATGTCATTCACATAATGTATGGAAGATTTTGGAGCATACAGTAAGCACAAGAACTACAATTTGCCCATTACTTTTTCTTTGAGATTTCATTGATCTCCGAGGCTGCGAAAATATTTCCTGTGTGTGTCTGTTTACAAGAAGGATATTCAATGCACTTACTTTTCCTCTTCCTGCAAATGCGCATGGAGACTTATCATATCTCTACAAACATTTTGAATAAGAAATAAAGCTATTTTCTTAATGTTGAGGACCATAATGGGTATTTTGATACTATATTTCAAAAACCATTTAACCATGATTCTTTCATGAAATCTCAAATACATAATACACAATCTGTGTCATCTGATCCTCTCATTACCACTTCATACCCCCTCATTAGCAGCGGCAGTATTCACCAACAAATTACCATCCCTTCTTCATGTTTACTGTGGAGATTGAGCACTTTGGGGCTTCCTTCAGATGTGATTTTGCATAATTTATCTCCACAGTTCGCAAAGTGTTGTATTCAAATGTTTTACAAAATCCTCTGGTTTCCAGGAAATGCAATTAGATTTGTTTTATTCATTATGTGACTTATGAATTTCCTTCACTGTCTGACAATCTGGGAAGATGAGATGCTCTGTGACTGATGCCAGAGTTCTTCCCCACGATTGTCCTTTCGGTGTTCTTTATAGACGTCTCATTGTACGTATCAAACAGACATCGATTCTTGGACTCCTATTTCCTTCCGCAAAGCAATGGATCATGCAGATAGACATCACCAAAGTTTGACTCCTCTTCTTTTACTCTCTGAATAAGAGTCATACCATCAATTGCCGTGGCTGAATTTCCAGATATTTCCTCAGGGGGAAACATTTTTCTGCTAGTACTGTATGTCTCTAATGCCCATGATAATGGTTCTAAGAGAAAGCCCATTTGAAGATTCCGATTCTGTGCTGTCACAATAATTCGACCAAATAGTGCATTGTCTGATAATTGACCTGCCATTACTATCCACTGCCTTCTTCTTGGATCAAGAGAGAAACAGAAAGACGAAAACCATGTAGAATCGATGTTTATGCAACTGAAGGAACATTCAGAGAGGAGATACAGTAGAGTATGGATTAGTACAGGTAACAGAAAGACCCTACAGTCGCTTGACCCAATGCTTACATGACGTGCGTCATTATAGAGCAATGTGTGTATCAATAGAACAGCTCAAATGGACAGGGTCTCAGCAGTAACTCGCCCCTAGTATGGTGTGTGATCTTGAACAGCCAACACCACTGCACATCTGTGTGGCATGGACTTGATGAGGTGATCGAAGAGAGCTCGGGGGATTCCTCGCCACTCCTCACTTTGGGCAATTTCAGCTCTGGAAGAGTTCCTACCTACAATGAGTCTGCAAAGCGCATCCCAGACATTCTCTGTGGGATTTAAGTCCAGTAATCATGCTGGCCATTCCATACTCTCTATTCCCTGGCATGTTGTGCACTAACAGAACTCTGTGAGGACGAGCATTATCGCTGATGAAAAGGAAATTATCACCTCCTGCATCTGCGCACAGCATGGCAAGAGGTCTGAGGTTCTCGTCCCCATATCTAAGGGCCATCAAACTGGCATTTTGGATGACGTGGAGGTCCGTACGTGCCACAATTTTGATTCCAATCCACACCATCAGTTACCACCTCCATTTTAGAATGTTTCTTGCACAAAGCAGTTTTACAGCATGTTATACATACCCTCCAGATTAGGCACGTCTATTATAAGGCTGGAGGATGAACCGCGGCTCATCGGAGAACACCTCTCAACCCCATTTATTGTGGCCTCAATTGTGATGTTCCTCAGTCAAGTTTCTACGGACTGAAATCTGTACGGTGATGGAACACGCACCATGGGTCTATATGCTTAGAGGCCATCTTTAAGAAGGCGATTGCAGACAGTTTAAGATGACACCTGCGCCCTATTGCTGTGAGAATGGCATGTTGTAGTTTCGTTGCATTCTGTCATCTGTTCCAATCTGTTGTTCACAAGAGGTACCCATCGTCTTTTGCTGTCGTTGCTTGCTGACCTTGCCTTCGTCGCACATTTTCCGTTGTTTGGAACCGAATATACAGTCGAGAAATGCACTTTGAGACACTCCAAGGGCTACAGATACCTCTCACTCTCTGTCCAGCTTCCATCCTTCCTATGGCTCTCCACGCCATTGATTCAGGTAAATCACACTTTACAGGCATTGCCATATTCCTCAATGAACTCTTACACTGTCCTTCGACTGCTACTGTCATACACACACAGTTGTTAATTCAGATATATCGACATTAATGATGGGCAAATATCCAATTGAATTCAGTAATGGTGTGAAATCCCATCCAACTTGTCAAATAAATTATTAAAATATTCACATATTTTAATTAGTGTAATTATTATAATCTTAATTATTATCATGATTATTAATAATTTAGATCAGAATTACTATAATTGTCATTTCTAATAGTTAAAGTAAATAAAAATAAAAATTATCAAAACTTTCCATTTACATCAAGGTATCTGGGGAATGAAGTGATAACACACAGAAGGCAAAGAGTTATGACATGCTATCACATATTTTCCATCTCTAGGCATCCCAACCTTACCAAAAATCATATTAGAACTCGTCCCCCCCCCCCCCAAATGGTGCCGACAACTTGCCTGACTCAAGGCCTATGACAGATTATGCCATTGGACAGCAGTTCTGAGTGTTCCTCAGAAATGACATGATGCAGCTGATACTACAGAAATATTCCGTATTCACAGTATGGGCCTCACAAACCGGACAACACACAAGTACACCTGGACTGTCATACGCCATCATGATTTTTGTGAGGAGGGAGGGGAGGGGTTCCATTGAACATTGTGGCATCATAGTGAATCAGCATGATTTCATTCGTTTCATTGCCACTTCAGTTCAGGTTCATATGCATGTCCACTGCAATTATGTGATTTAACACGTCATTCTCTTTGCAATGGTATCACTCCAGATGGATGTGACATTTTTGTAGAGAGTCTATTTAATTGATGTGTCAACCATTTGACAGCAACCTTACCAGCTTCAGAACATGTTATAAGATGTGAAACACTATGCAAGTAGGCATTCCTGTATGCTCGGCTAATTCCTGCACAGTTCAACATCTGCCTTCCTGTAAACATTGTTCGATAACTGCCATTGACACATCTCTCTGCACAAACACATGATGCCCACTACGGAGAGGCCTGGTGCTAACAGTCACTAAATCTAATTGCTAAGAACTCTAACCTAACCTAACCTAACCACATGTGCGTTATTAGAACCAATTGGAATTGTAGTTTACGAATTTTTAGTCAGGAGGTACTAGGTTTAGAGCTCTTAGCAATTACTTTTAGTGACTGTTAGCAGCTGGGTGTGTCCTGCACCAGACCCCACTATGGAGCAGGTTGATGCTCGTCCACTTTGGAATGCCTGCACCCACCTCACCACTGTTTGATAGGGTAAATCACAACTACCCACTGCTCCACTTTACTGTCTCATCAAACGGTGCGAAAACACATTGGCAGTTTGAATGCTTGGTAACGAGGCAACCACTGTCCATGTACCCCCATCAAATGGTGGCATTCAGAAGAGCATGCAATGGGCTTTCAAACATGTATTCTGATATTGCAGTGTAGCCATCTGTTTGTCAGTAAAAGAAAAATAGTCAACCATGAATCCACAATACCTCACATTTATGCAAGTAATAAAACTTAATTTTTGTTCTTTTCATTGAGACATGTTACTTTTTAGAACTTGAATACATTTTGTTCAACATTTTCATTACAGATTGCCGACCTACGAGAATTTGAAGAGTTCTCTGATATTTCTCCAGATTTGGACTCTTTGCCTTTATACCATTCAGCACTAAAGCAATTTGAAGATGGTGGCATTCCTTGCAGGTACAGCTATTTGTTGTTACTTTTGTTACTACATGTCTTATCCAATTCAGTAAGGAATAGTTTCAAGCATGGAAAGTAATTAAAAATATGTGTAAGTACTAAAAATATATGTAGCTGTTACCTCCCATAAGGAATGCAGAACAAGATCACAAAATATACTGTGGAATTATAATTCAGGTTGGAATAAAGAAAAAGAAAATATTTGTCTACTCTATTCTGAGAAGAGAATAAAAATCATAAAATATTCTTCTATTATTATATTAAATATTGGTGCATACAGGAAGTGTTCTGTATTAGAAACCTGATGGAAAGTGTAAACTCGACCAGGACTGTAATCTGACTTACTGGAATTCGGAGCCATTGTTCTAACTACTGAGCTAATTGCTTTCTGTTTTACCTGTAAAAGCCAAGTTTTGGTCCTGCTTGAACCTGTATTTATTTGTTAGGCATCTATGTGGAAAATGTGAAAAAATAAAGGCAATAGTAGTTTTTATTATGTGTAGTAAATTCTAGATATCAAAATAAATGTGGCTAATGATAAACAATCTATATTTCAGGTGCCTTAGAACAGAGATGGTCCGTTGCTCGTCAGATGTAGAATATTTAGCAAAACTTCACTGTGTGCGATTGGGTTTCCAGTATCTGTTTAAGGAAGACACTACCTGGCTATGGTTTGCTGACACAGGAAGACAGATTTTAACAGCTTTGATGTTCTATGCTGATAAGGTAATACATTGTCTTCTCATAATGAATTTGTTACTTTTCAATCTGATGAATTCCATTTTACAATAAATTGTGTAGCAGCAGTTATATGGAGAGTATTTATGTCGTTCTTATGCTGGCATTTGTCAAGCAGCTGCTTGTATTTATATGAGAACTTCTACCTGAATAGAGTCATGAAATATTTTTGCATGCAAATTCTGACACTGCTGTAATTGTATTGAACACTTTCTGCAAGTATGTTAAGTGACCAGAAATTGTGGAAGTCAAAGCATTATGCTTAATGCGTGCAGCCAAAATCATAAATTAACGTCATTATACATTATTTACAGTGGTAAGAAACGTAACTATAACTAAGTGCTTAGATTCATTAATAGACATCAATTTTAAAAATTTAGAGAAATGTATTTAACATGAAAATATCATACATACATACACAGACTAGTAATCTAATTCTTTCAACATTGAGGCACTTTACATACTGTACTTCTCAGAGGATGATATATATCTGAGCAAGTGGGTATTTGATTTGAGGAAATTATGAAATTCAACACACGTCCAGGTGCAATTTATTTTGGTTATCATCATAGCTTTCACGGTATTCAATGACATTTTACTTTTTCAAAGATCCACACTTTGTTGATGAAGAAAACTCTTTCTGCAGGAGCCCTGGTCTGTGGGAAAGAGACTACAGTACACAATATTGACCATGGTTTTTGTGTCTCACATTCTTAGATTTCAAATATACAAATAATTCAATTCACTATTTATCAACAGACACCTTAGAGTCATTCCATGCAGAAACTGTCATCGGTCAATACTTAAACACAAAACTAAATTCACCAAAAAGGTATATATGTCTCATCCATGCTGCATAGCACATCTGACCACACTGGGATTTGCTGCAATAGAGCCCACTCGTTGATTCAGATACTCTATATATTGTTCAAAAACACATTTATCATCTTCACCTTCTTCTACAAGATTGTTTAGAAGATCCCTCATCTTTCTAGGAAGAACTGAAGATGCTTTCTTGTTGTGCAAATTGTCTCTCCTAATTTTGAACATGTTTCAGTACATTTGCACCTTATGTTTCATCACCTTCGATTTGTTTCACAACATTGTGAAATATAGAAGCTTGAGAATGTACAAAATGAAGCAACACTTCTGAGAGCAATGTCTTCAAAAAATTTTTTTCAATATCTCTGAACACTGCTTGACTCAAAAAATAAGATTTCAATCCCTGGTATAAAACCAATATTCTCTTCACACTTGGTGATACCAACCATCTAGTTTTGGGATAGCCCAATACTTGATGGTACTTGATGCCCACAAACTTGCAGAACTCCTTATGTGCTTCTATTTGCACAGTATAAATGTAGAAGTATAAATATGTTTTGACAATTATTGTTTCAGTGTTCATACATCATATTTTCAGCCTTAATTAAATATTAAAATAGACAAAAAGCAGTAGTAGGGCATCCTACTTCATAATAAATTGATGGGTTTTTATGTTTATGTGACAAATTTTAAATTTTGCCTTAAAAAATTTTGATATGTGACAAAAAACACTCATTCACAGAAGTAAATACTTCATCCACTTGTCTTTTGATTAATTTGGGAGAGTGTTTATTTATCCAAAAAATAAGTAAATAAATAAAAAATAAAAAGATAATTAGTGTTTGAAAGTAATGCGTTGTTTGTAATACAGTTACTCTTGCAGTAAGTTTAACTAGTTACTTCTTCAGGCAACAAGTAATGAAACTAACACTTATATTTACAGTTACTTTCAAAAGAGCAAAATTATGGTTTCTTAACAAAATAGAAATGAAATTTTAATCTTTATTTGAACATTTGTTACGAACAAGTATTTTGCGTGATGTAATTTTGTGCAGGGTAAGTGTTTACCTTGAATTTGATTACCTCTGTATCATCATATTTATTATAATGTATTGAAAAGTAATGTTCATTTTGGATGGCTATATTAGTGAAAAAAATAGCCTGATTACATTTTATGCATAAAACATGCTCTATGTAATGTAACAGTAACTAACTAAGTTGCATTTCAAAATGAATAACTGTAACAGAGTTACCTTTGAGCAAAGTAACTCAAACTGGCTGTGTTTGTGAATTCATTCACACATATTTACAGTATGTAACATTCTTATTCGTACACACAGATTTTCAAAGAAAATGCTCTAATATCTGAAATAACTAATATCATTAGGAACATTACCCAAATTCTGTATAACCAATGACAATAATAAATTAAATTAAACTGAAAGAGAAACATGCCATTTTTTTTACAACTTTTTTATTCGTACGCTTAATAATATAGAAGAAAAAAGTATATTCAGAGCAAATTGACTGACAGTTCTAATACTTTGATGCGTATCCTTTGGTTTTAATTACTGCTTGACACCTGTTCTTCATAGAATTAACCAGTTTCCGACATGTTTCAGAGCTTATTTTATTCCACTTGGCTTGTACAACAGTTTTCAACTCTTGTTTGGACTTGACGCCTGCTTTATGGACTCGCCTCTTCAAAATTGCCCATAAATGCTCAATGGAATTTAAGTCTGGACTTTGAGCTGGTGTTTGTTGTAGTTTGGGCACGTTCCATATTAGCCAATTCATGTTAACTCAAAGTGCTTACTGTCATTGTCTTGTTGGAATCTGTAGATAGGTGGCACGTCCATTTTTTGGGCACTCTGCTTTACATTGTTCTTCAATATGTCCAAATAGACATGTGCATCCATTATACCATCAATGAACTGGATGGTACCAACACCTTTGGACGACATACAGCCCCAAATCATTAATGTCCCACCACCATGTTTAACTGTTGGAACTGTGTTAATGTGATCATTGTCTTTATTTGATTTTCTCCAGACCCTATTTATCCCATCTGGCCCGTATATATTAATCTTGGACTCGTCTGACCACATGACACTATCCCAAAATTCCTGGTCCTTGTGGATGTGCTCTTTCGCGAATGAAAGTCTATTCCTGCAATTCACCTTATTTACATACAGCCTCTTTCGTGGTATTCTGCCATGATATCCATGCTTCCACAAGGCACATTGGACAGTTTGATCGGACATCATCTTGCCAACAACATTTTCTACTAACGGTCGTAACTGAGGAACACTTAGTTGGGGGTTTTCTTGCACTCTTTTAAAATAAAGCGTTCATCACGTTTATTCAACCCGTCTCTCTTTTTGTTTTCTCGGCACATTCTGTGTTGAACCTTCCTCTCTAAATTTGTTTACTATGTATTGAACTGTGGAGTGTGATTTATTGACTGTTTGTCCAATTTTTTTTAACGAATAACCTCTAAGGGCCAAATTTATGATAACATCCTTCAGATCAGAACTAAGTTCCTTCACCTTGCCCATTTTGAACACGCTGATAGATAGACGATAGGCCTACAACAATACCTACGCCAGCATTCCGCTTGACGGGGAGCGTGCCTGCATGTTCAAACTTGTTATGAAGTTGCAAACTGCACGAAATTGCACGAATAGCGGTGGCGCTGTATGCAAGGAAGATTGAAACTCTTGCCTGTACGAATAACAATGTTGCATGAAACAGTGTGTTTTTCTCTTTTCACACAAATTATATGCTCTGTTTATACACTTTGAACATACATTTTTATTGACATTTGTTGGTGAAACCTTCATTAACATTAATTTCCAGGTACATATGAAAATGATTATATTTACTACTCCCTCTGTCCCATAATTATAGTCCGGTATGCCAAAATGGTAACTTTTTATTTAGGTTCTTTTGGATACTTGATCGGCCAATTTGTACTAATCCTTGAGTAATAATGTTGTATGACACATTCCTGTGTTTCATTTTCTTCTTCTGTATACACCAATGTCACAATTTGAATATCGGACAATTATTATTGGACAACAAACAACAGTGTACCGGACATTAATTATGGGACAGAGGGAGTATTAGATATGACATTTTTTCCTTGGAAATTCTATGTGTACGAATAACAATGTTACATACTGTATATGATTCTCAGGATCCTAAGGACTTCCTTATTGCATATGAAGACATGCTGGAGTTCCTGCAGGACACAATGCACTGGTCTGATGTGGAGCAGGAGCTGAGTGTGAAAGGGGTGAAAGCAATGACATTCTTTGATGTTGTTTTGGACTACATTCTAATGGATGCTTTTGAGGACCTAGAAACCCCTCCATCCTCAGTGACTGCAGTCGTTCAGAATCGGTGGCTGTCCAATGGATTCAAAGAAACTGTAAGTAACAATAGAGCTTGATAGGTTCAGATTATGAAGAAAAGGTAACATATTTTATATTCTGTGTGGTTACCATGATGACACAACTTTGTTATATGGATGGATGAACATGTAGCAAAATAATACATTTTATGTTTTTATGATTGTGATACATTGTGTGTAAATTTATACAATTAAAACACTGTTCATTGTTGTGTACAGTAACTTTTATTTCTCCTACAATAAGTGTAAGCAACAGGGAATGAGACGACATCATGTATGGCACAGTCGGTCGTAATGAAGAAGGATGGTTCATTAAGATGTGGAATGCACATATTTTTCAGTTATAAATTTGAAGATGGCTTATTTTCAGTTATTGTTATCGGACGCTGCACAGAAACTTACGATTGATTGATTGAGTTGATGTTTTAAGTCCACTTTATTCACAGTAAGGCTAATCGGGACTGGACCTTGTAATGACCCTGGATTGTCACAAGTAAAGACGGATCCACCTCTAAGTTTGTTAGCTTCTATGATCAACTTTTGTAACTGTTTAATGTAAATATTGTTAGTTCAAGATTGTAATGAACTTGGATCGTCACAAGTAAAGACGGATCCACCTCTGCGTATAATCAACTTTTGTAACTGTTTAATGTTAATATAGGTAGTTCAAATATTTTCCCACTCGCTTACGCTAGCATCGCCGACCGTATATAAGAGCGAAAGCTTGGCTGGCAAGTTAGTTAGACTCCACCTGCGGGCGAGAGAAGGTGTGCTTCGCTACTGTGAGAGACCAAACACCTGAAGGAGAGAAGGTGCTCTCCGCTTATGTGAGAGTCCGAGCACCAAGGGGAGTTAGACTCCGCCTGCGGGCAAGAGAAGGTGCCCTCCGCTAAGGTGAGATTCCAAGCACCATAGAGGAGTCTCGCTCTGCTTTCGGGCGAGAGAAGGTGCTCTCCGCTAAGGCGAGAGTCCAAGCACCATAGAGAAGTTAAACTCCACCTTCTGGTGAAAGAGATAAAAGGCCCTTGTAATATTTAGTTTCGGCTTATTCCAACCTAATAATGGGAAAGTATCTCGGTTGCTTTGTAAGAAACCAGTTGAAGTAAGAAATGTGTTTTTCCGTTTCCCTACTTGTATATATGTATAGGATAATTTTAGTAAGATTAATGAGTAAGCTTCTCAAGGTACTTATTATTGTTAACCCTGGGTAGTTTTGTTTTTAAAATGTGTATATATATTATTATTTTGTTAAGGAAATAAACTGGAATATAAACTTTCATCATCTGTTGTTCTGTTGAGCTAAAAGCTATTGGTACCATTTCATCTGAGATCTTTGGAGAAGCTCTTTTAACACCCGATCCCTGAGAGCTATGGAGTCTCATTTCTCCACTGAAGAGACAGTTAGCATTATGGGTAAAATTATGCACATTACGAAATGTTGTTGTTCTCTGCAACGCGCTCGCCGAGCAAAGGTGCGTTTCTATGACGGAGGACGTTGCAACCTACAGTTTAAAGTGGGATCCGAACGAATATGTGCCTCCACCGAGAAACTTACAATTGTTAACACACATATTGGTTTATTTAGAATCAAAAGGTTGAGCTTTGGAATCTCCATAAATAGAGATATTTTGCAAATGATGTTGGCAAAGATCCTTGGCAAAACACCGGGAGTTGCTTCCCATTGTGATGATGTCGTAATTAGTGGAAGAACAAAGAATGAATGTGAGAGAACTTGTCTAGTGCTCTCTAGATTACAGGCACACAATGTGAAAGCTTATTTGGAGAAATGTGCATTTATTTCTCAGCATGTTGAATATTTGGGATATATAATAAGTGGTAAAGGAATCAATCCACTTTAGTATGCTGTCCAGAACCAAAAGGTGTAACCCAATTTAGATCATTTATGGGTATGGTCGAAGATTTATTCCAAACCTTGCCTCCAAACTACATAACATTACTAATTTGTTGAAGAAGATTGAACCAGTCATCCTATTTGACCCAAATAAGCACATTGTTCTTGTTTGTGATGGTTCACGTTAAGGATGTGAAGCTCATCTATGCCATCAAATTAGTGGTAAACTTCACACTGTTATGTGTGCCTCTTCTATTTTCAATGAAACAGAGAAGAAATATGCTCAAGTTGAACATGAGGCAATGAGTGTGGTGTTTGGTATAAAAAAAATTATAAATTTCTATTAGGTAAAAAGTTTGATGTAATATCAAATGCCACTGCAATAAAATACATATTTTCTCCTGACAATGCTGTGTCTAAACATACGTTAAATAGGCTCGTTCATTGGTCTTTGTTGTTCAGCATTCAAGTATAACATCATATCCTCGTCGAAGGTTCCAGTAGCTGATATGTTAAGTAGACTATCATTATGAGGAGAGACTTCAATTGATGATGAAGCTGTTTAATGTTGCCAAGTAGAAGAGATAAGAGGACCAATCTTAGTAGAGGAAATTGTCAAACGCACGTGTAAAGATCCTCTACTGAACCAAGTGATTACACTTATTCAGAATGGATGCCTCAACGCTTAATGTTAAGATTGATACATGATGTATTTGCATCCTTCTTTAAAAGAAGACGGTTTCTTTGATGAATGGACACTCACAAACATCCATACCAAGTCGGGATTCGAACCCGGGACCCCTGGCATCATAGGGCAATGTGCTAACCACTCTGCCATGAGGGCCGGCGAGTTATATAATATAAATTCTACCATGTTTACCATAAATTATATCATTTGCTACAGTATTGAATAAAGAACGTTAATGCAACTGGTTTAGACCTGAATAAAGGCTTTTATCAGCACCTTTTCGAAAACATTTTCAGAACCTTCTTTTTCCTTTCCGTACTAATTTTGCACTTTAAAATTCGGTCCACACTTATGCATTCTGCAGAGCAACTTTTGTTGCAACAGCTGATCGTTTGTTTGCCGGAACTGGACAAACTCACGTGCTAACTACCCATGGTGCAATGGGCAGATGACATCAAATTGAATACCATTCTTCTCAATCCTATCTTCTGCCAGCCTCGTGGTAGGGTGGTTAGCACATCGATCTACGACAACAGGGGTCCCGGGTTTGAATCCCAGCCCGGGCATGGATGTTTGTGAGTGTCCATTCATCAATTTCATCATATCATCACTCATCCCCATCTTTGCAAATTAGCCAAAAGTGGCACAAAAAGCAAAGTAAAATAAAGGAAATCAATCAATCAATCCCAACTTCCCCATCGCGATTAACCATATGGTATAAAAGCGACGTTAAATAACTCAAATTATGTTTTCCATGATAAAGCTTCAGAAACCTTTTACATCATGTGAACAGGAAGGATAGTATAAAAAAGTTTTAAAATAATTACCTTTCATGTTTCTCATGGCTCATCTCATTACGCTCATTTTGTTTACCTGGGCCTGAACCTGAAGCACTTTCATCATTGGTGTAATTTTGCTAAAGTTTACTTCCAAACTTCCACAATTTTGTACTTTATGGGAAGATTATTTTTTGTTTATGTACATGTTTAAGCTCACAGTGTTTCTTCTACTTATCCTGGCAATGAATTGTATAAACACATGTACTCCATACACTTGTATTTGAACTGCCTCGTAAGACTTTTTGACATGACTGTTCCTTTTCAATTTACATAGTCAACAAAAGTAAGCTTTAGAGAATGAAAACTGACATTGTTTTACAAATATCCAGTCAGTCGTAGCACAGGAACACATTCAAGCAAAATACATTGTGACTGTCCGCATGTTGGAAGTTCCGAGCTGACTCGGAACTACCACAAGTAAAATACCAGACATTGTATACCACTGGCCAAGATGCCAACAATCAAAAGGCGTATGACATTCAAAACCCTTCATTGCAGTTGAAATTTAAATACTAAAGAAAGAGAAACACTGCTCACTTTCATGTTTGCTAACATAAAACGCACAAAACTTAGGCTCACTGCCATTGTTAGTGTACTGAACCTCATTCTTAACTGTTTATCTGCTTGACTAGCCTTGTATTAATGTGAACAGCACCCCCACCCCCTTTCCAAACCGATTCTAAAGGCATAAGAGGTGGTGTTTCATTTCAACCCCATCCCCGCATTCACCCACAGCTAGGTAGAAAAACTGTACATAATACCCATAACTTAAACTCAATAACAAGTCAATCAAACAAAATGACCCCCTCCCATTTTTGTGTGAAGATATGTAGAATTGGTAGCTAAACCAGTAGCGGCTTCTGCCTATTCGCACGTGCACACTCAAATAAATCCCTAATGCAATTAATTATTATTATACTTAATCATTGAACACAATCTCCTTCAAAACATCAAACGTTCCTACTCCCCATCACCGACCACATCCACTTCGTTTTACGAGCGCCTGCAGACTGACGTACGTTCGCTTTGCACAAGTCGCAGTTTGCTCATTTGTTGCTGTTTGCAGCATGCAAGGAGAGAGAAGGGATTCACTCTTCTAGCTTGCAGTATTATGTGCTTCACTCGCACTGCTAGTGCTGTGTTCATGGGCGTCCGGAAGGGGGGGCAAGGGGGGCAGTGCCCCCCTCGCCCCGGAAAATTAAAGTCAGCCAAAAATTATAAATTTTTGACATGTACTTTCATTTCAGCCACAACAATATGTATTAATTATTGTATGAATATGATAAATTCAAATTTAAGCAATGTTTTTTGAGGGAACAGTACTATTATTGGGGAAAATGTGCCTTGTTTGCCCCCCTGGAAAAAAATATCTTCCTTGCCCCTCCACTCAGTGCCGCCGTATCAAAACCAACTTTATTTAGATGAACTATTGATGTTGAATTACCCTAGCGCTTACTGGAAATCAGACGATATATATAAACGCAAACAGTCCATTTCGGACATTTTTATTAGCTAAACTAAAACTAAAACTATATAAACTAAAAACATTAGAGGGAATGACACAGAAGTGCATGCTTAGACTCTTGAAGAAAATGCACCAAAATATTATTCCCAAAATACACGCAATTAAAATTATATTGCCATATAATAAAGGAACTAAAAAATGAACTCATCATTCACAAAATTTTCAACATAGTTTTCAAAAACGTTCAACATATTTTTCAAAACGAATTGAAATCATATAACTTATATGGGCTTAGAAAGGAACAATTTGTTCTAAAATTCTCAGTCAAAATCTTGCTGACTCACTGAAAAAGCAATCAAATGAGTAAAATACAACTCGAAGATACTTACAAAATATTAAAATTTTCAAATCACAATATGTTTCTTCTTGTTTTACAAGATATACGTGAAAAAAGATATACAAACTAAAAAAAAAAAAAACGGACCCATTATTGTCACTTTTCAATACATTTTGACAACTCCAACATTGTGTATGGGTACTGCAATGGTTTCTGTATACAATTAATTTGCATTCCGAACAACGTACCGTCGTTTTATTTTTCTTATATCCGCCAAATTCATGGCTGGAGTGCTATGATTTAAGATAGGAAACGTACTGAGTGCCGCCTAAGGGGGACCGGTCACTTTTGAGGCATGCAAACAACTGAAAAACTACAGAAAAAAGGTTGGAACGCCTCTATGTTTTCGTGAGAATAGTGTAGATAAGTTTCCTAGTGCTTTCCAGACCATTCTTGCACAGATAAGGAGAATAATTCAAAGTTTTAGAAAAGGCGGCAGAGTGCCGACGCGTGGGTTACGGAAGGTTAATGTCCGCAACAGACTTGTAAAGAAAGGACATGTGACAAGTGTAAATAACCTTAGTGTTGACGTACCCATAAAAATAACGAATATTTACAATATTTAACAGTTTTATTTAGTAATTTACATAAATGCTAACACAGATCGCAGGGAAATAGTTTTACTTCTTTGTTCTTGCTACAATATTTTACTTTTTAAATTTAATTTTGCAATAATAAGAAAAACACACAACACGCCGTGCTTTAGCAATAATGCATTTGATCATAGCCATTCCCACTTTCGCAATACAGACTTTTCATAAGCTTTCCTTGCGTACTTTACTGCAAGCCAGTGTTAAATAAACTCAAAGACTTTAGAATTATATTCCCCTTATTCTTTGGACTAGAGGAAGAGATTTCGAGGATAACTAAATATCGTACATGTCAATATTGCCTGAATGTCGAGCCCCCCCCCCCCCCCCAAGCCCCATGGAGTCGGCGCCTATGTACCGTTGTCAAATGATACTGTTAAGAAGCGAATCGTCAGTTTGTCCGAAAATATTAAGGAGCAGTTATTAGAAAGAGTTCACATTTCCCCCTATTTTGCTTTGCAACTGGATGAAAGCACAGACATTACAAACAAAGCAACCCTGATGTTCTACGTAAGGTATGAACATCTCAAAATTGTTTACGAGGACTTGCTCTTCATCTCCTATTTGATGCACACTACAGCTGAAGTGAAGAAGTATTTGCCAGCTTAAACGTGTTTATAATATCTCATAACTTGGACTGGTTGAAATGTGTTGGAGTTAGCACAGATGGAGCATGAGCAACGTCGGGAAGGCTTACTGGACTTGCAGCATGCATAAAAGAAATCACACCGTTGGCAATATGGTTCCATTGCTGCTTGCGCCAGCGATGCACTAGTGGTCAAGAAGATACCAGAAGAGCTTCAACAGACCTTAAATGAATCAGTGAAAATTGTCAATTTCATAAAAGGCAAGTCACTGAATTCAAGACTTTTTGAGCAGCTCTGCAAAGAAATGGACAGTGAATATCATCAACTTTTGCTTCAATGTGAAGTTCGCTGGCTGTCACGAGATAAAGTTTTTCCTCGATTCTGGGAATTGAGAGACGAAATAAGAATATTTCTCTTGGATAAGCAATTTCATCTCAGCAATCGTTTGAATGATTTTTCCTGGTTACTCAAGTTAGCATACTTATCAGATATCTTCATCCATTTCTGAACTTAAGTCTTCAAGGAGAAAAAGTAACCGTCTTTTTATTTGAAGACCAGATCGAAGCAATGATCAAAAAGTTCCAGTTAGCATGCATGAAGGCTTACAGAAGCAGATGAAGACCAACTCATGGAGGTAACAACGGACGGTGCTCTGAAAATGCAGTTCAAAGAAAAGACACTTACAAACTTTTGGGCTTACTTACAGGATGATTTTCTTGGACTATCAAAGAAGGCCATGAAGGAATTAATAATGCCTTTCTTAACAACCTACTTATGTGAAAAATCATTCTCTGCTCTCATCTATCTTAAAAACAAGTACAGAAACCGTTTGGAAAATGTAGAATCAGAACTTAGGATTCTGGTTTCTACCATTAATATCATGACTTGTCAGTGAAATGCAGCATCATCTCTCTCACAGGAAATAAAATTAACAAGTAGTGTTGTGTCATCTTGTTAGTATTCATTATTAATACAAAAATTGTATTTTAAATACTTTTCATTAATTGAATGTAATTGCTACAATTAACGTTACAATAAAATGCAAATAAAAATAAAATGTATGCGTTCATTTAATTTTCCCTTCTTTAAATGGTAAAAATCAGTGATGAAACACTAGAAATAAATATGTATTATGCAAATTCCAGGCTTTAAACTTTGAGTTAATTCTTGTAGGTCCATGAGGGTGAGTGATCTCTGTAGGGGGTCCGCGGTGTAGGAACGTTCAAGAACCACTGTTCTAGAGCATTGACGTGAATTTTCGTGTAGTTTGCTTTCGCTGTTATCTAGATATTCTCAAAAGTATCTAGATAACAGTGAAAGATGAAAATTCACGTCAATGCTCTCGAAGGAATTCTAAGCATATGTAATTTTTCATATTTTGGAAAATCAAAGAGGTTTTTCGAATGAACAGGAAAATTTGAAAATATTTGCCCTTACGGCTGCCAAAGGTCCAGTCGAGCCTTAAAAAGTAAGCTCACTCTTACGATTTGGCTCTATTCAAGGAGGATGCCCCACTTTGGTGCCCCTATGAGGTCGGCACCCTGGGTAGTTACCCAGGCCTGCTTATTTGATGTATGCAAATGTTATTATTATTATTATTATTATTGTTGTTCACTGTAATCAGTGGAGCGAGGGAGAAAGTTTTTACTAAATATTTTGCAAATCGACAATAATACTGAATATTGTAGGTAAGTATTTAGTGATTTTGTCAGATTATCGAATGTTGAATTATCTATACCAATTACATTGATTTTCTCATGATGGACGGAAAATTCACTGAGGTATTTCAAATTTGTATAAATTTATATTTTTTATATTTTTCATGAAAGAAAACTCTCTCCCATAGCCTTATTTTCAGTAAAACGTGCTCATAACTTGGGTACAGTACATTTAGCATCATTATGTATGCAAAAACAAGTGTGAGTATTTGAGAGGGTTGATAACACTTCTGGACACGAGTCTGAAGTGCACACCCACAAAGCCAGACCACCAGCCGCCACTGAGCTAAAATATAACATTTTGTCCCCCCAAAAAAATTACCATGGTGCATGCACATCATGAATCCCCCCTGTGGGCATCCTTGGGTGCACCTTACATTTGATAACATCTTGAATTAGATAAAATACAGAAAAGGTGCATAAAATAGTTCATTTCATGAAAAAATGGCTCAGTATAAATTATCATAATAATAATTGTGATTTCGGATTTGAATATTTAATCCAAAAATGTGGACGAAGAGCACTTTTTTTCAGCACATCCTTTTTTTTTAAAATTCAAACAGTACAGGATTCTAAGATAGTCCATATCTTTAACTCAGCATACACCACTCATCAATGGCGTGGCGTGGATTTTTAAAAGTGTTACCGGTTATCAGTAGGACATTTAAGGGAGACTTGGGCACCTCCCCACCTCATGCCCCCCCCCCCAATGTCTTCCAAGTAGTTCATATAATATTAATCTGGTACGTATGCAATTCAATACTAGATTTTGGTAAAGTTATTAATCAGGAAAAAAAATGTTGACATAAGGACTAAAGTGAAATCGCAAACATTGGTTGTTGACACAGTAATACGTAATTTGATACTTACAGAAACATCGAAGGCTACTTATAGAGCAGATCAATCTGACTTTGAAAATAGTTATATGATGCTGGCATCCCGGGTTCGAAACCTAGCTTGGGCATGGGTGTTTGTGATGTCTATTCATCAATTTAATCATATCATCACTCATCCCCATCTTCGCAAATTAGGCAAAAGTGGCACAAGCGAAGCAAAATCAATCAAATCAAATCAAAAAAGTTCTATGATGCTGTCATAAAGAGAAGTTTTTCATTTGAATTTGAATTTTTGGGTGCGTCATGGTCATGGTCCATGTTATCCACATCTGAATTCGACACGTTTTTTTTTCACCCGAAAATAGAGTACATGGCTAACAAAAGAGTTTCGACAACTGCACACATCCACATAACCACGGATAGTCGTTATACCACGAAACATTGAAATGTCGGTCATATCCAGCAGACGACTTGGTTTTTAAATCGTTTAAAATAGGCTTTGGCCTCCCTATTGCCACAATTTCGATTTTTTCTACAAAATAACGAACCGAAAGATTGCTTCAAAATATCTTCTATTGCACGATTACACACACTGTCCAGATAGGATGAACCCACCACCTCGGAACTCTGAGCAAGCTTCATTAATTAATTGACAATGCCCGAAAACAACATAAAGACGAAAGACACCAGTCACAAAACTCCCACTGCACAGTCCCTCCCACAAACCGTTGTTTACTTTTGTAACACGTGAAGCACCTTCCTTGCACCCTCCCCTCTCAGCATCGGCCCTTGCCCAATATTTCCTTCGGAACCTGCAAGAAGTCCAGTTCTACTAATGTTGTCATCTTAGTTCTTTTGAAACCAGATTTGCCCAAATCGCGAAACTTTTCGTTTCAAATAAGATGTATGTAGAGTAGATGTAGTCTTCATCTGTTTTCTAACTACTCCCACTCCCATGTTTCGCTAAATCCACTGAAATCTCATTTCTGACACCACTACTATTTCGTATATTTTACGTCCTTTGCTACCTTTAAGGCTTTCGCTTTATAGGATAATCATGACGATGAGGATGCATCTTGAATTATTGAAATAAAATTATTATTTCTTTGTGTATGTAATTATTAATTTTTATAATTATGTAAGTAAAATAATAACAAGGAACATTGAAATAACCATTTCTTGCTGAGGATTTGAACCTGCGACACCTCACACTTCAGAGCGTGCTAAGATAACAATCGGGAAATTATGCTTGTAAGTATTGTTTTCACCCAAAAACAGTTCTACCACCTCAAAAACATTGCTTCAATCCGAAAATTATTGCATTCCTGCGACAACGTATGTCAATCTCAATCAGTATTATCAACAATTATCACAAATTCCTGTAACCGAAATAACATTATATGTGTGAAATATAGAATTTTAGGTTGACCCCTTGACCATACCCATCCCTCTCCTCTCCTTCTCGTCCATGATGTCGAAGAAGGACAAAGAGGACTTTCATAATCGCTGATATTTAGTGTAAATACAAAATATCACTTGGTAGTTTGCTTTTGCCCCAGTGTGATTTGATTTTTTAAAATTTTGATTTGGCGATTTAAGTCCACTTCATGAACAGTAATGCTAATCGGAACAGTTTAAAGTTGGATACCAACCACTTGTGCCTCCACCAGGTATCGAACCCGGAATCCCTTGATTATAAGGTGGCGACGCTATCACTGCACCATCGTTCCCCAGTGTGACTGGACATCTTCAGAGTAAGATAGACCCGATTAGGCGACTTAGCTCTTTTCTGTCAATTGAATATGGCAACACTGGTATGTTTCCGGTAAGGATCACCGGCAACTGCGCCGGCTAAACAGGCATGCCAAAAACCTGCCTCCTCCTCCCGCGGTCAGTCTTTGCCACAACACCAAGTCTTCCTTGCGTGGGCTCAGGGCCCTTTCCTCATGTTGCCTGTGGAGGGTACCGGATCAGTCCTCCTTTTCACTTTTGGCGGTGTCAGAAAAAATGTCAGTCTGCAATGTTTACTTTACGACAATATTACCAGTTTATGTACGTAATAATATTTTAAGACGGGTTCTTCAATTCTTTATATTTTGGTGTTACCTGCGGTAACAGCGGCTACATGCATGCCACGCCTCTGCCACTCATATATATTTACTTTTATTTGGCATAATTCATTTAGTGATACACCATTGCATTATAATTGAATAATTACTTGGCTTTCATCTCTTCCTCATCCTGCATATTACCACTTGTGTTCATTATAAAGTTGATGATATTTCATCATGTCCTGGATATCCCCAACATTCTTAGTGTTGATGTTTTGAGTTTATTCATGTTTCCTTTGCAGCTTTTTTTTATTTCTTTATTTCTTTCTTTCCAATGTTCAGTCATCATCACCGAAACAGAAGTTCACATTAATTTTTCAGGTGACCAAGCTGGTAACTGGGGTTCTACATATTTGAGAAAACAGATTAAATTGACTTCTTATTCTGTTCATAAATATGATAAATTCTTCATACAGGTTTAGTGCCATGGAATATTATTTCTTTCCATCACATTTTCCTAAAATTTTATATTTTTGCAAAATCTTTATTTGAGAGTAATGCAGCCTGAGATCGAAATTTAGTGTTGTTTAATTGTGTACTTATACGTATGTGGTCAGTTCTGTCTTACTTCTATGACTGATTCGTGGCAAGGACCACATTTCAGTGATTCAAACCTACTCAAAAGTGGGACGACAGATTCTTCGGGTAAAGAAACTCACTTGAATTTGTATTTGATGTGTGTATCAAAGAATGGCATGTATCGAATTTTCGAGCATATCGATATGTACAATATGGCAGCAAGCGTACATGATAAAACATTTTTTTTTCAGACCACTTGTAACTTGCAGGAAAATTGATATACCTTCTGAGAACAGATTTGAGGCATCTTCTGAAATAAGAAACACTTCTTGTGAAAGAGAAAGTATACTAAGTGATCTTTCTGTGAGTTTCATAAACATAAGTGAAAAAAAACTATCACGCCCAAATCAAAATCTGCTGGATTTCATTTATAGGAAAATCATGTCTGTGAGAGAGAGAGAATATTTATGCTCACTTTTTCGACATATCCAATGAAAGCACACACTACTCAAAACATTTAAAGGGGATTAGTTTTGTGATTTTGTCTCTTATGTGGAAAATATCATTTTTGCATTTCACATTAAACCATAAGTTTTCAGATTCCGAGTTGTTACCGAATTTCTGATGAAAATACAGGACTGTAGGTGCTTATTGATATTTCTCTACAATCTGACATATTTTGCAAGCCAAATTAACCACTCACTTGCTCTCCACCTAGACTTATTAAAACTCCTTTACAAAATAAACTGGACTGTGTTTTTACATTATTTCGCCATTTCTGACACGCAAGCCTTCACAATAGTATATTTTATGAATCAACATCAACGTAATGTGAAACAAAGATTATTTTACTACACTTGAAAAGGCTCATGGTATGAGAAAAATATATAAAAACAACTTAATTTTTTTATAATAAACGAGCTTATTCAACAAAACTTACCTTGAATTTAGCCAGTTTTCACTACATACATCCACCATGATATCTTCCTCATAATTGATAATAATCGATTCTCTCCGGTTACACACCTCGAACACGTAGCTGCAATCACAGACCTCTAGATACCAGACTAGAAATGTGGGTCAACTTGAAGCCAAAAATTTCTATCATAGCTGCGAGCATACCTTCATATTTCCAACAACTATTTTGAAGATTGTGAGTCATTGCACCACACAAGATTGCAATTTTTAAGTTTACTAATAAGGATATGACTACATATTCCACTCCACAAGTGAGAACAAATAATTTCTTCATAAATATGAAAACAATAACAAGCTATAATCTCAGCTTTGCCATATTTCTATCCCCTTGGCTATGAGCGAGCGAAGATGTGCGGCTTCTAACAAAAGTGCATTGTTTCCAGTCTGTATCTAGATGGTCTGTGGCTGCAATGCACTCAGAAGGAAGTTGCGAGTCCCTTAAAAATCAGTCGTCTCTGATTAAACTGCATCTGTATAAAATTGAAAGGAAGATAGAAAAAAGGCAATAACAAAAATAATAATAATAATAATGCACCTCGAACACAATGAATAAATAGCCCATTTGCCTAGCACAAAACAAATGTTTGTACAAGTTACAGATGGTACAGTGAGTAGCATCTGTGGACAGTGTTAAGAATAGAGAAACTAGTTAACAACCTTTGCATGCTTGTGTCTTGGACAAGTCAAATGACGCAAGTGCCAATCAGATAAATAAAGGGGTGTTATGGGTTAGATGAAGAGTGCTATCAAAGTTAGTAATTATCTGTCTTTTAAAAATGTTTCATGCAACTAGTGAATAATGTTTGAACACCCTTATGGGTAGTCTGTATAATATGTACAAATACTATTAACAAAAATACTTTTCAGGCCTTGACAACAGCTGTATGGTCAGTCCTGAAAGCAAAACGAAGGATGTTAAAATTTCCAAATGGCTTCATGGCTCATTTCTATAGTATTTCAGAGCAGATAAGCCCTATGATGGCTTGGGGATTCCTAGGACCAGATGAAAATCTTCGCGACACATGTCACTTTTTTAAGGTAAGCAGTGTGTATATATGTAGTTTGCTTTTATTTATGTACAAACCACTTACATTATCATAGTTCTTATAGTGGATTAATGATTTAGCATATATTAATTACACATGTTATCTATGTTACACATGTTGTCTATACAGTGTGATGTAGTAGAACCATGCTGGGTCCCTAACCCTAAGGTTAATATGTGGAAAATAAGTTTTGTAAGTCTTGTATTCACAAGACATTTTATTCAGGAACTCGTACACATCAACCGGACCATGTGGCCGAGTGGTTAGCACATCGAGCTGTGACGCCAAGGGTCCCAGGTTCGAATCCCACTCGGGCTTGGTTGTTTGTGAATGTCCATTCACCAATTTCATCATTTCATCACTCATCCCCATCTTCGCAAATTAGCCAAGAGGCACAAAACATGAAGTAAAATAAACTAAATCAATCAATCGTGCACATCACTGGAAAGAGACATACTTCTACTTTTGTGTAAAACCCCATGCCCTTCTTATGGATAAAGGTGCAAAGAGCAAACTCCCATTCATCATCGTTGATGTAGCACTGTCCAGAAAACAACTTCTTCAAAGCTGGGAAGAAGTGGAAATCGCTGGGTGCAAGCACGAGATTGTGTAGGGAATATGGTCAGGCATTCCCAACCAAATCTATCAAAAAGTGTTGTAGTCACTTCCATGTGAGGTTTTGACTTGTCATCGAGAAGCAGATCACCAGATCACCTGGTCTCTTTCTGCAAAAGGCAGCTTTCAACCTTGTCAGTGTTTCACACCACCTGAGTTCATTCATCTTTCCACCACACAGGATGGAAGTCCAGCAACAGAATACCTTGGGCATCCCAAAACGCTGTCAGCAGGATCTTGCAACATTTTGGTCAATTTTCTCTTTTTGAGTGAGGTTCTTCCACTTCATGGAGGCATGCTTTGTCTCTGGTGTACAATGGTGGACCCAGCTCTTGACTCCCATCACAATGCAGGTCAGAAACCGATTGCCTTCCTGATCGTAATGCAGGAGATGATGTCCATTCTTAGGGCATTGTGATTGAAAATCAATTGTTGAGATACCAGTTGTGCCGCCACTATGTGATGTTACAAAATGTCATGAATGATACTGTGTGCTCAGGTGGCAGCCAAAGGTCCACCCCCCCCCCCCCCAGCCCCAATAGTGGGTGTCGTTGGTCTTTCAGATTGCTGGTCGACTTCTACTCTCATACCTGTCACAGAACTGCATACACCATTTACTCTGACATCACACCCAGGCCATAGACCCCAAGAGGCATACATGGATGTCAATACTACTCGTGCCATGTGCCCACTCGTAACACACAACAACCTGTACTCCATCTTTCATCATGATTCAAGCACGTATGGTGCTAGCAAGCATGTTCTGTGTGGGCATTCCTCCATGAGTGGCATGCCTCTGGAGACCACGTCACACTCAGTGAAACATACATTATGTCCAAAAATATCTCTATATGAAACTTATTTTCAAAATCATACATAGATATGTATTTTGTTCTAATTGTGACAATTTTTTTTTATTGAAGTAGTATATTTTATCATGTTATAACTCAGTAGAATTAATGATTATATTTGTAAAAACTCACTACTTTATAATGTATTGCTATTGTATGTTACAACTAACAGCACAAAAAATTATAGTCTATATTTATTCAATATAAAAATTAACTTTTCTTTTCAATGAACCTGAGAGTTTATTTTAAATGGTG
This sequence comes from Lepisma saccharinum, assembly GCF_977018435.1. Taxonomy (NCBI): domain Eukaryota; kingdom Metazoa; phylum Arthropoda; class Insecta; order Zygentoma; family Lepismatidae; genus Lepisma; species Lepisma saccharinum. Next base: position 140,934,629 of record NC_139229.1, read on the forward strand.
GGTGGCTAAGGAGCTTATGACTACATTTATGATTTTTAAAAATGCAAATTCATAAACTACAAATTTCAACAACAAAATCAACATTATTATATTTCTTTAATTTTTAACACTGCGTAATTTCTTATAATTTCTCATGTTGTATGCTTGTTTTCCATTATTAGCTAGTGTGAAATTGAATGTGTTGAAAAAATATTTCAATTTGTTCTACCCCCTTTTTGCATAATTTATGAGGATAATCACGTCTTTGATACTACTACTACTACTACCACTACTAGTAGTAGTAATAATAATAATGTCATTATTGTCATTGTTATTATTATATTATCATTATTATTATTATCGGTACGTTTATCCTGGTATGCCCCCCCCCCGACAAAAAAATTGTGGTTGTGCCTCTGCTATTAGACAATGTGGGTGTTCCAAATTCATTTATTTATTTATTTTTCCTTAATTTCAGGATCAAGTTCTAGGATTCCTACAAGATATTTTTAGCTTTAGCAAGACTAGGTTTGCATCAGTTGATGAGCTGGCAGAAGACATATTTAAACATGTGAAAATCAGAGTAGATGCAATCAGTAGTAAACTATCACTACAAGAATAGCTAGATCAATGAATGTAGTTAGGTTTTAGTTACATATAGTTATTAAAGCTGCTTGAACTTGAAGACTTTATAAACAAAGCAGTGAATTAAATCAGAATATTATGAATCATGTACCTATCATTGCTGTGCATACTTGTGAATATACCTTGGATAAGATTTTAATGTGATTGAGAGAATGTAGAAATGTGTACCTTGTGAAAGATAATAATGTCAGGGAACAAAGTCATGTTGTAAAGAAATGTGATAATAGGGAGATGGATGTTGCAAATGTTATTCCTTTAATAATGGTTGTGCTAAAATCAATTCCATGGAGTGGAAACCTTTGTGTATGAATGGACAAAGAGGTGTTATTGAGTTGTTGCATCAGTTACCAATAAATAATAAGGAATCTTCAAGGGCTATTGTTATCAATGGGTCTACAATTTCACTGTTTCCATCTACAGCGCATAATTTGGCTTTTCCAAATGCTTTTCCTGTAATTAACAGATTCTTGGTGGAGTAATACTCTCTTTGGAATTATTGCTACTTTTTTCTTATACACAAGTGCATTTTATTTCATAGTAACTGTCAGTTGTTTTTTTTAAAAAAAAGAGCATTATTTCTTTACTTGTAACAAATATTTTGTAATTTATATTTTTTTAACGCTTCTACTGATCTGTTGCTTTTAGCATGGTTAATTTTTTTTAGGAATTTGTATTTCTTTTTAATTGTACAGCCTTGTTTTATGCAATAACATTCTTGCATTTGCATATTTTATGCAAAATGAGCCAACTGTATAAGGTGGAAATTATTAAATAATTCTAGTGCTTGTTTCACATCTTTTCATTCTTTGCAGTTTACCTCTTACTTGCTTTTGCTTAATCTAATTGTCATTTTTAAAGGCCTCCATTTTACTTTTGGCATTTTTGTACATCAAACATTTACCTGTATAACCAAGTTATAATAATAATATTAACATTATGAATATGCAGAATGGTTGTCCTAGTGATCCTGTTAACTAGAAAGGCAGTTGAGTCCTCTGCCTTACCATGCATGTGTACTCCAGTACAGCAAAGCCAGCAGTGCTGGCCCACAGCATTGCAGTTACAAAATTATTTCTTTAACTTGTAGTTTTTCATTATTACCCTGTTACCTCAACAGAATCAACCTGCAAGCTTCCAAGATTCGTCCTTTTCCGATATGGGGCCATCCACACCCTCTTGTGACATATTGAAAAAAAACATTTCTGCAACACATCACCCTGGCCAGCCTGTAGCCAGGGCTAGAAAGGGACCAAAACATAAACAGGCGACCTTGAACCACCCAATGAGAGGCTACTTTAAATGGAGGGTAACTCTGTTTTCCAATTGGCACGGGTGAAAGAAAGTCGGATGCCATTTGTGAAGTCTGTTGATGTTCTCAGTGTTGCAAACTGCATGATTAAGTGTCCACTTGTACTGTATACTGCCAGAATTGTGGCATTTCAACGAAGTGTGAGTAGCAATTTTCATATTTTTAAATTAAGTTTCAAAGCACAGGAGAAATACAAAAATCTGATTGCTATCGTGAAGATAACAAGTCCGTAGATACATCCACCAAATAGAGTTGCTAACACTCGCTGCCTGCAATCACATTTTTCACAAGTGCTTTGCAAAGTTTCTTCTGAAGTGTAAAGTAGACATCCAACTCCAGATCTTCGAGAATTGTGTCAGCAGAGAAGGACATCAAATGTAACCAACCTCCAAACTATGGGAAGTTCGAATGGTTATGTGGAAAAAGCAAAAGCTTCGAAAACTTTATTGTTTACTATTATCTATGGAAATAACTACTTGGTGCCAAAGTGGATTTGTGAATATTGTCTTAATCATCCGCAATCATCTGTTGCATTAAATACATTTGACAACAGACCAAATGAAGTACTAATAAACGAACAACTGTGCCAGGACATTCATCTTTCCCCTTGGAGACGTTAAGGAAACAGTATCAGGTAGAGTGCTATTTTTTTCAGTATAACGTACCATGTAGAAGCAATCAATGGAAAATATCACTGCATGCCACTGTGCCTTACTATTGGAGAAGAAACATGCTTTTACCAAACTTAAATGTACTATCATCTGCGAAATGATATATTTGCTGGACTTTGACAATGAGCTAAGAGTGTGAGTTGACTTACTTCACCTAATTTCTGTTGTTCCCTGTGGAACATAGAACATCAACAAGACATATCCATCTGAAGTAAGTCTTGAAACTTTCCTGGTAACGAATGATGAATAAATTCTCTCGGGCTATCGACCAGGTGAATTCTGGAAAAATTTCCGAGCTTTCGAGAGCTAACGTCACTCTCATGTTCAGGGTAGAAGTGCTCTTAGCTCTCGAAAGCTCAGAAACATTTCCAGAATTGACCTGGTCTATAGCCCGAGAGAATTTATCCATCTCCATCTGGTTCTACTGGTGGTTATTCCCACTACTGCATTTCAGCTCTTTCCTTCCTCCAATGCCTCAGTGCAAACCTATCTTTGCCATGTTTGTCTAGGCCTCCCTCTTTTCCATCTTCCCTGCAGATCTCTATCTAGTGCCTCTCTTGACAGCAGCCTCATATTCCTTCCTCAATGTGTCCCATCCATTTTCATTTCCACCATTTTATTTGTTGATTGTTTTATTTTACTTCGCTTTTCTGCCACTTTTGGTTAATCATGAAGATGGGAATGAGTGATCATATGATGGAATTGATGAGACCTGGGACTCCTGGTGTCGTAGTGGGATGTGATAACCTCTCTGTCATGGAGGCTGGCTGTTTTATCAGTATGGACACCTAGGTTTCTCTAGTCTCTGCCCCCAAAGTTCTTGGTTTTGAATTACTCCTGGCCAACAGATGATCATTTTTTTTTCTCAGACAGGGATTGATGAAGCTCTGTAGTTTAGAGGTGATCATTACACAGACATTGAAACACTCATGAACAACTACTATTCCCGTTCCCCCTTTCATTTGCATTCACAGCAGACACTTTGTCACATTACGCAGAATGAGCATTATTATCAACAGTACTGAAATTGCTTACAGGTTTTGCATCCTCTCTCTAAATTAATTATTGCTAGGGATGCTTCTCAAAACTGAATAAATGGCAGTGGTGATTATTCAGGTGAAGCAGGTGCAGTGGCACTTCACCTCATATTAATGAACAATTTATTACATTATCCTTATCACGTACATTAGTTTTAAAAGAAACATATTAGTGCATTATAGTCTGTTGTAGAGTGTTATGTGGTGTGCACCCTCGACAACAACTTTTGCACACCAAGATGCCTGTGTTAGGTTGGTTGCCATGACGTCACTGCTTGGAGACAATGTTTAGCCTTTCCGCAACTGAAGAGCTAGAGGGAGACATAGACTGGGACAATTTTCGAAAATTCTGACTGTAGGAATCATTTTTGAGGAAAAGCGGGCAAACAACATTTTCTGAATGTATTTGATGTGCTGAATCCAAATATTATGTTTTCTAATCTGGAATTTTAAGCTATGTGCTCCAAATCGCTAAAAAAACAAAATGGCGGCCATACGAAATGAAGTCCTAATAACTTTTGAGGGAGCAGAAAGAAAATAGTGATCTTGTTGTCAAACATTATGTTTTAGGTATGCTGAATCCAAATATTATGTTTTCTAATCTGAAATTTTAAGCGGTTTGTTCCAAATCGCTAAAAAAACAAAATGGCGGCTACGTACATCCATGCAATGTTTCGTATCCATACTTTTGAACTAGGAATAAAACAGTGATTCTTGTGTAACAATAGGTTTTTAATACAGAAAAAGTATAGAACATTGCTAAAGGAAAGATGCAAAATAATAATATTATTCAAAGCATAAGACCATATTGAAATATTAACAGTACCAGTGTATGATAAATCCTCACGTTATCCTTATTCAACCTTATTTTGCCTACAAAAATAGTATAACATTTTTCTAGTCACGGATATTCATGCACTCCTTAGTGCCAGTATCTGCACATTTGCAAGCTGCAGTACACACAAGCTGGCCTTTCCTGCAGGAACATGTAGCAGATATACAACCACCCAAACATCCACAGGTGACAATGTTGTAGCAGGATTGTGGAATTGGTGGCAGCGATTGAAGTTTTGGAAGGACTGTCCATCAACCATTTTCCATCCCAAGATAGTAGGTGGTGGTAACACAGGTTTTGGTATGACCGACTGCCTTCACACCATGGCTTGATCGTGGGCCCGTTGTACATGAAACCGTAGAGCATCGGTAGTGGGGGGCAGTGCTTGTGGTGTCCTTCCTTTGCTGAACAGCTTTACTCTGGCTTCATCACAGCTGCTTGCCTCCGGTACACCATACAACTTGCATATGAACTTCTCTGCCTTGTGTGTTGTTTCTTGTTTCAATTCATCAACACCAAGATTTAGATCATTATTATTAGTGTTAAATATTTTTCATGCTGTCTTCTTACTGATCCCAGCAATGTAGGATACTGTGTCGCATCCTGTTATGGCGTGGAATGGGATGAGAGTTTCGAAGACAGGATCCGTAAATGAAAGCTTCTGCCTGACTTCATGTACTGGAATGTATTTTTTTTTTTTTTATGTTTCTGTACGCAACCCTAATTTCGTACATCTAATCTTGTGAAATAACGCTACCAATGCACTAATACATCTGCATCACGTGCTGAGACAACAATGTTACCAGCATCAGAATGAAGACAGTGAAGGACAATGCGTGTGTCCGCCTTTTCGTGGTTTGCCTGCAATCCTTCAATAGACAAATCACGATTGTTTGTCCGTACGTCATCCTCCTTGTGAAATCCACCGGAAACCACAAATATTTTGTCTGCAGGAGCATTGTTGATCAAATGATTAAAGAGAAAACAGGCCAAATCTTTTTTATTCTCCGAGTTAGCAAGAAAGTCACTGAATTTGTTTGGGATTGGCACGGATCCATTCTCTATTACTCTCCATACTAAATGAGCATTTTCAAGCGCCTATCCCTTGTTCCAGCCTTGATTGAAGTTGCGTTATATTGATCAAAGGTGACATCAATCCTCTTAAAGCTTCTTCCCATAGAAACAACAAGGTTAAGAAATGCATCTGCCAGTTGACCAAATTTTAAAACTCCTGCAGGCTTTCCAAGTACAACAACTAATGCTTGACCATCTATTATAAGGCATGACACAGACAGAATTGATATATCAGGTGGACAAATTACATCCTTGGTCATCACATCACATCACATTCCTGTTCTCAGACTTCCGTTTGTGTTGGCAAGGGAGATTGGAATTAGTTCATGACACAAAATACGATTTAGATCTGCAATACGACCTGCCTCATAGGCAGTTATGAGGCGAGGCGCTGGAGAATATTCCTGTCAGTTTTCAAATTGGTTTCCTTGCCACTTACTACCAATTTAACTTCATAGAGGGACTTAAAGGTATTTGTATTTGCATTTGACTTATGTAGAGGATCACTTAACTTGACTTGTGTGTGTCTTTTATCAGGGGCCATCATCCTTTCCTTCACGAAGGTGTCTAGCTTTAACTGGCCCAGTGTTTCAGCTTTGAGAAGAGTATCTTGAATATCTGAAGTAGCTAAATCCTTTGTGGCAATGTTTTGGAGGAACTGATAAGAAACATCTTAAGATGATGGCTCACAGGTGCAGGTCTTTTCAAATTTATAAGTGGATCCATGGTTCGTTGTTTCTATCATTCTGAAATAAAGTAAAAAAAGAAAAATATATATTATAGGTTTAGTCATTTTTGTGGTTCTTTTGTTTAAAACAATTTTCAAAATTATCAGATTAGAAAACATAAACATAATGTTTGACACCAAGATCACTATTTTCTTTCTGCTCCTTCAAAAGTTATTAGGACCTCATTTCGTATTGCCGCCGTTTTGTTTTTTAGCGATTTGGAGCAAATAGCTTAAAATTTTATATTACAAAACATAATATTGGGATTCAGCATACCCAAAAACATAATGTTTTACACCAAGATTACTATTTCGTTTCTGCTCCTTGAAAAGTTATTTGGAGCTCATTTCGTATGGCCGCCATTTTGTTTTTTTTAGCGATTTGAAGCACATAACATCAAAATTGAGAGTGGCAAACAAAATATTCGGAATCAGCACATCAATTACATTCAGAAAAGGTTGTTTGTCCGCTTTTCCTCAAAAATGCTTCCTACACTTTTTACAGCCACATTTCTGACAATTTGGATCTGGCTAACAAAGCAATCTACTGCTACAATTGGCCTTCGAGAAGTTGAACTGAGTGTGTATTGTTACCCGTGTCGTTTCCTTTCATGCAGTCTTAAGAGAAATACGTATCCTGTTTATGATTTAGTGTGTGTTTCATTAGAAACCCCATTTTCTCAGAAAAACAAAGATAAGAATGATGTTTTATGTTGTGAGCCAGTGCTAGTAAATAAGTTAAGAAATACGGTAAGTTCTACAATGTGAATTTTAAACGTCCATGGAAAGAAGCTTTACATGCCTCAAACAGATGAAAACATACTTCAGGAATTCAATTTCAAAAGAGAGACTTTCTTTGGTAGCAAATATTGCAATTCAGAAAGAACTGTTACTTCAGTTAAGTAAGAAGCAGCTGTTTCATGAGGACATCACTGACAGTTCCATTGTTCAAATAAGTGTGTGTGTAAATATTGATCTAATTTTCTCCATTACCCCATTAACAAACAGTCTTGTAATTTTCACTAACATTATTCTTTCGTCGGATCAGAATCTGATACCTTCTCCAAGTTCCATATCTAGCATATCATAATTCATTGAACCACATTACCTGCTGGAATTCTGTTAACATGTTCCATAATTACTCTGCTCTAAATATAAATATTCCCTTTTATAACTCTCAGCAGTGTAGCGTCAAATCATCCCCGACAAAACACCTACAGTACAAAACATCGACGGTAAAAACATTTTTGCCAATGTTTTCCACACTGAGGAATGAAAATCTATTCAAGAATATTTTGAGATGAGCTACCTAAATTAGAAGTTTGTCAGAGCAAAACGTAATGAGTGGATTTCAAAAGCGGTCCGGCTCTAGTTGCAAACTTACTTAACACAGCGCTACCAATGTTACAAATGTGCAATGGACATTCTTAAGATTACAAACAATTAAATTGTGCAGTGAGTTTGTTTAGTTTCTGGTATCCATTTATCACGTCTGGCCGGAAGCGTTTGGGAGCAGGAGAAAGTGGAAGGGCTTCTTCATGTCAAAGATTAAAAAAAAAAAAACACTGACCCTTGTTGTTCTATGTTTATTCAACGTGGCAATAGAGCTCAAAGTAACAGAATGGTTTCTCGTAATTGTAGCCACGAAAACAATCGTTATATCACACAAGGAAAGATCCAGAAGTGCAACCATAATTCTTTGTCTGTGGGGTCAAAATACCTGATTCCATTGGCGTCGCCAGAAATTTTTATTGTGGGTCAGACCAAAAGTATAACTTTAATAGTTATAATAAGTATCTGTGATATGCAGTAGCGTACGCAGGATTTCATCAAGGGGGGTGTTATTTCTAAAACTTTTTTCCAAATTCACATTACCATTGTTTTATTATACTTTAATTAAATAATAATAATCACAATTAGTTAATAATACTTATAATTAATTAATTAGCTAAATTAATACTAATAATACTACTTATACCACTACTACACTTTTAAGTAGTAGAGATCTACATAAATATAGTATTTATGAAAACATTAAAACGAAATTACTTTCTAGTCATTCGATTTTTATCAAATTCTGGGAGCATTTTTTTGTTTCTTTGTTACGAAATAATTGTCTGGTCAACGAGGTGAGACATTTCAAGGGTGAAGAAGATCCATAAATACAAGAAAATATATTAAAATAAATTGAAATAATCAAAGTATGGAACTCATACAAGGAGCTGCGGTGATCTGGTCGGTAGAGCGTCTGACAAGTGACAATTACGCGGGAGATCCGGATTCGATTCCCAAAATTAGTTGGAATTTTTCCCGCTTCTTCCCCGCATAAATGTTCCCAATAATTCACATCTGGATTGTCTCCCTGTTCTTACCAATAAAACATTTTACAATAGTTAAACTTATTGTCGTTTGAATGATTGTCTAGTCAACAAGGTGACACATTTTAAAGAGAGAGATTCAAACGTGCTGCGTTAAACAATACAATGGGAAGGCGAATTGGTGACTGTATTCTTGTCCGCCTAGCCTTTGTCTATACATTAGCCTCTTTCAACGTACCAACAACTTTATTTAGTTAATTCTCATTGTTCACACACAAAAATAAATACATGTTCATTGAACACTGGCGTACGTGGAGGGGTGGCCGATGGTGTTCCAGCTCCTACCGAAATTTTGAGAAAATCAGAATTTTCAAATAAAAATCCGTTAAGAACTTTAAAGCGGTTTCGCATTTACACATTTTGATTTTTTAAAGTGAATCCCGATGACCATTTTTGTCTTTGAATACAATTTTAATAGACAGAAAAGCTCCAAAAATACGAAATATTTCATTATACATCCTGCCCTCCAAAACGAAGCCATGTGCTATCCACATTTACAATTCCAGCCCCTCCCGAAAAAAAATTTTCTGTGTACGGCAGTGTATTGAACATTGTTGCAACTGAGATACAAAACAACATTTTTTCTCTTTTAAATCATAGTTACCCTAACCTAACCTCATAAACTCGTGTTTATTTTCAAGGCATCACTTTGAAAGACGCGTGTGTTTGGAATGCTGTGCTTTTCTCCATGCTGCATGGAAATAATAATTCAAATTATTATTATTATTATTATTAATATTATTATTATTAGTAGTAGTAGTAGTTGTAGTAGTAGTAGAAGTAGCAATAGTAATATTATTGTCCCAGATCCTTGACTGTGCAAAATTGGCCATTTCATTTTTTTCCACAGCATTTTTCATATTTCACAAGCTCAAGGGGGGGGTTTAAACCCCGTAACACCCCCCTTGCGTACGCCACTGGTGATATGTGTGGGCGAAATGATTCTTGTGAGGAGGCCTGTTCCACTCTTCGGGTTTGAGCTTTCAGGGAGGAAAGTTCTTTTACGTGAAATATTTTCAGTTATTCAAATCGTGAACATGTCTAGCGATGAAGACTGGTGGTCCTTCCATGTAGCCTAAATGAAGCCGCCGAAATCTATTATTGCTACATGACTACTATCTTCCTCAAGAAACCTGAAAGAGCAATTTGAAAGTAAAAGGGTACCAGATAGCATGTAAGTTAACTTACTTACTTAAGTTAAGTTAACTTACGTGCCATCTGGGAGCGTGTCGCAGTGGAGTCGACCTCCGTGGCGAAGTGGTTAGCAGAGCGCGCTACAAAGCCAAGGGTTCCGGGTTCGAGTCCCGGGTAAGGCATGGGTATTTGTGATTGTCTGTCCTGAAAAAAGTCCTGAAATAGAAATGTGAATGAAATGATATGAGTGAATGTGATGGGGGAAGCTTCCGCTTAGGGGGCTTTCCTTTTAATAACAACAAAAAAAAAAAAGTGGTTAGCAGAGCGCGCTACAACGCCAGGGGTTCCGGGTTCGAGCCCCGGGTAAGGCATGGGTATTTGTGTTTCTCCAGTTGATGAGAAACTGGAAGAATTGAAAAGTGTAAAAGTGTGAATGGTGGGAGATACCTCCTTGTAGGGGGTATTTCCTTTAAAAAAAGGGGGGTTAACGCACGTGCTCCATATTCCGGAGGTCCAAGGATCGAATCCACAAAATGGCGAGAACTTATTCAGTAACCTGCCATCATCTTCGAAATTCGACTGCCTTAATCATCAGTCTACTGAGAAGCCAATGAAATAAAGAAACAAGTACGGATCGATCTTTGGACCTCTCGTACATGGAGCAAGTGGGCAACCACTGCACCACGATGTCTATTTTTTTGCTTCCAAGCGTGAGCATGGAGATGAAAATTAAAAAATTCTCCCAAGCTCTTGAAAATTTCTTCCACTCCCTGCTGGGATCGATCCTTGGACCTCTCAAATACGTAATAAAACGTAATAACAGAATACTCCAAGTTGTTGAAAAATTTTCTACCGTTATGGACGCTTGACGATTCTTGGATATAACAATCATTCCTCCGAACCACTACACCACTCTGGCATTTACTTCAAGCTTTGCTTCCTGCTCGAGGCATTAGCCCGTCTTTGGGAGTGGAGGTTAGAGGCGAAATGATTCTTCTACATCTACAGAGACCTGATACGCCCTTTGGGTTTGAACTTTGAGGGAGAAAAGTTATTTTACGTGAAATATTTTCAATTATTCATATCGTGAACATGTCTAGCGATGAAGGTTGGCCCTAATGCTTGACGGCCGCGGCCATTTGGCTGGGAATCGGACATTTCTAGTTGAACACAGTAGGCGCATTGGACAGGATGACTCTATGCTCCGTCTGTCTCTTTCGAAAGAACAGAACACAAAATCTGCTATTCCTTCTCCACTGCAATTGGCCCTACACATTAACATGGGAATAGCCATCGGTGTCTACGCATGAAGAACAATAGCATGTAATACTACGCGTGCAAGATGCAATCTACGTAAAAAAATGGTGTCGACCCTGGGCTTCACAACCGGTTCTGTAAAAGCAAAATCAAATTATCCTATGCTTCACTTCATGGAGAATTAGGAACATCTTTCGCTGAATACAAAGCAATATACGAAATATTCTCGTGACTGAGGGACGTTTGCTCTGTCTATTTAACATTTTCCAGAACAAAATGGCACGAGTTCAGAGAGAAAGTGTATGTTGACAAATATCAACGAACACGAAACCTACGTTATTTTTTTTCACGCGCACTAATACAAGAATTACAGCTACATTGAATTGTCTTTCCATGTAGCCTAATTGAAGCTGCCGAAATCTATTATGCTGGCTACTATATTCCTCAAGGAAACTGATAGACCAAAAAGAATGTAAAAGTGTAGCGTGTCGCAATGGTTAGCGCACGTGCTCCATGTTCCAGAGGTCCAAGGATCGAATCTACCAAGCGGCGAAAACCTTTTTCAGTAACCTGCCATAATCCTCGAAATTCGACTGCCTTATAATCATCAGTCTACTGTGATCGTCAAGTCCCCGGAGAAGCCAATGGAATAAAGAAACAAGTACGGCAGCAATCTGGAAACTGAAATGATAAGTTGAGAATAGGTTGGAAAAAAATTATTGTGGTTGCGACGGGGATCGATCTTTGGAACTCTCGTACGTGGAGCAAGTGCGCAACCACTGCACCACGATGTCTATTTTTTCGCTTCCAAGCGTGAGCATGGAGATGAAAATTAAAAAATTCTCCCAAGCTCTTGAAAATTTCTTCCACTCCCTGCTGGGATCGATCCTTGGACCTCTGAAATACTGACCAACTGCACTAACCAACGCGCCACGATGCCACTTACGTAAGATCCGTCATCCACGGAATCCTGACCTTCACAACAGTCTGGAAAACGTAATAACAGAATACTCCAAGTTGTTGAAAAATTGTCTACCGTTATGGACGCTTGACGATTCTTGGACCGTCGGAGTAATACCAGTCATTCACCCAAAAAACTGCACCACTCTGGCATTTACTTCAAACTTTGCTTTCTGCTCGAGGTATTTGCCCGTCTTTGGGAGTGGAGGTTACAGACGAAAAGATTCTTCTACAGAGAACTGCTTCGCCCTTTGGGTTTGAGCTTTGAGCGAGAAAAGTTCTTTTACGTGAAGTATTTTCAATTATTCAAATCGTGAACATGTCTAGCGATGAAGGTTGGCCCTAATGCTTGACGGCCGCGGCCATTTGGCTGGGAATCGGACATTTCTAATTGACCACAGTAGGCGCTTTGGGCGGAATGACTCTATGCTCCGTCTGTCTCTTTCGAAAGAACAGAACACAAAATCTGCTATTCCTTCTGCACTGCAATTGGCCCTACACATTAACATGGGAATAGCCATCGGTGTCTACGCATGAAGAACAATAGCATGTAATACTACAGTGCAAGATGCAATCTACGTAAAAAAAATGGTGTCGACCCTGGGCTTCACAACCGGTTCTGTAAAAGCAAAATCAAATTATCCTATGCTTCACTTCATGGAGAATTAGGAACATCTTTCGCTGAATACAAAGCAATATACGAAATATTCTCGTGACTGAGGGACGTTTGCTCTGTCTATTTAACATTTTCCAGAACAAAATGGCACGAGTTCAGAGAGAAAGTGTATGTTGACAAATATCAGCGAACACGAAACCTACGTTATTTTCTCACGCGCACTAATACAAGAATTACAGCTACATTGAATTGTCTTTCCATGTAGCCTAATTGAAGCTGCCGAAATCTATTATGCTGGCTACTATATTCGTCAAGGAAACTGATAGACCCAAAAGAAAGTAAAAGTGTAGCGTGTCGCAATGGTTAGCGCACGTGCTCCATATTCCAGAGGTCCAAGGATCGAATCTACCAAGCGGCGAAAACCTTTTTCAGTAACCTGCCATCACCCTCGAAATTCGACTGCCTTAATCATCAGTCTACTGTGATCGTCAAGTCCCCGGAGAAGCCAATGGAATAAAGAAACAAGTACGGCAGCAATCTGGAAACTGAAATGATAAGTTGAGAATAGGTTGGAAAAAATTTATTGTGGTTGCGACGGGGATCGATCTTTGGAACTCTCGTACGTGGAGCAAGTGCGCAACCACTGCACCACGATGTCTATTTTTTCGCTTCCAAGCGTGAGCATGGAGATGAAAATTAAAAAATTCTCCCAAGCTCTTGAAAATTTCTTCCACTCCCTGGTGGGATCGATCCTTGGACCTCTGAAATGCTGACCAGCTGCACTAACCACCGCGCCACGATGCCACTTACGTAAGATCCGTCATGCACGGAATCTTGACCTTCACAACAGTCTGGAAAACGTAATAAGAGAATACTCCAAGTTGTTGAAAAATTTTCTACCGTTATGGATGCTTGACGATTCTTGGACAGTCGGAGTAATACCAATCATTCACCCAAAAAACTACACCACTCTGGCATTTACTTCAAGCTTTGCTTTCTGCTCGAGGCATTTGCCCGTCTTTGGGAGTGGAGGATAGAGGCGAACAGATTCTTCTACAGAGAACAGCTTCGCCCTTTGGGTTTGAGCTTTGAGCGAGAAAAGTTTTTTTACGTGAAGTATTTTCAATTATTCAAATCGTGAACATGTCTAGCGATGAAGGTTGGCCCTAATGCTTGACGGCCGCGGCCATTTGGCTAGGAATCGGACATTTCTAGTTGACCACAGTAGGCGCTTTGGGCGGAATGACTCTATGCTCCGTCTGTCTCTTTCGAAAGAACAGAACACAAAATCTGCTATTCCTTCTGCACTGCAATTGGCCCTACACATTAACATGGGAATAGCCATCGGTGTCTACGCATGAAGAACAATAGCATGTAATACTACGCGTGCAAGATGCAATCTACGTAAAAAAAATGGTGTCGACCCTGGGCTTCACAACCGGTTCTGTAAAAGCAAAATCAAATTATCCTATGCTTCACTTCATGGAGAATTAGGAACATCTTTCGCTGAATACAAAGCAATATACGAAATATTCTCGTGACTGAGGGACGTTTGCTCTGTCTATTTAACATTTTCCAGAACAAAATGGCACGAGTTCAGAGAGAAAGTGTATGTTGACAAATATCATCGAACACGAAACCTACGTTATTTTTGGAGCGATTTTACAATACAGGGAATTTCTCCATTTTGTTTGAAATTCGGCATACTCACTAATTTTGGCCCCCTAATCACGAATCTGCAGTCAAAATTTGGCGCTCACACGTGGAAATAGCAAAATAATCGAAATTAAGTTCTTATTTCCACACCCTCGATTTCCGAATTTCCCGCCGGTTCCGGGCTCCGCCCCTGGGGTAATCGACCTACCGCCCCCAACCGCTATCGCGGCCCCGCCTATATCTATAGACTCCCTGTTAAGGGCATGTTAGAAAGTGGCCGGATTCACCTGCCCCAAATAAGCGCCAAATTTTTACGTGAGCGCCAAATTTTAAGTGCAGATTCGTGATTAGGAGACCCAAATTAGTAAGTAACCGAAAATTCAAACAAATTGGAGAAATTCCCTGTATTGTTAAATTATACCTTATTTTTTTTCACGCGCACTAATACAAGAATTACAGCTACATTGAATTGTCTTTCCATGTAGCCTAATTGAAGCTGCCGAAATCTATTATGCTGGCTACTATATTCCTCAAGGAAACTGATAGACCAAAAAGAATGTAAAAGTGTAGCGTGTCGCAATGGTTAGCGCACGTGCTCCATGTTCCAGAGGTCCAAGGATCGAATCTACCAAGCGGCGAAAACCTTTTTCAGTAACCTGCCATAATCCTCGAAATTCGACTGCCTTATAATCATCAGTCTACTGTGATCGTCAAGTCCCCGGAGAAGCCAATGGAAGAAACAAGTACGGCAGCAATCTGGAAACTGAAATGATAAGTTGAGAATAGGTTGGAAAAAAATTATTGTGGTTGCGACGGGGATCGATCTTTGGAACTCTCGTACGTGGAGCAAGTGCGCAACCACTGCACCACGATGTCTATTTTTTCGCTTCCAAGCGTGAGCATGGAGATGAAAATTAAAAAATTCTCCCAAGCTCTTGAAAATTTCTTCCACTCCCTGCTGGGATCGATCCTTGGACCTCTGAAATACTGACCAACTGCACTAACCAACGCGCCACGATGCCACTTACGTAAGATCCGTCATCCACGGAATCCTGACCTTTACAACAGTCTGGAAAACGTAATAACAGAATACTCCAAGTTGTTGAAAAATTGTCTACCGTTATGGACGCTTGACGATTCTTGGACCGTCGGAGTAATACCAATCATTCACCCAAAAAACTACACCACTCTGGCATTTACTTAAAACTTTCCTTTCTGCTCGAGGCATTTACCCGTCTTTGGGAGTGGAGGTTAAAGGCAAAAAGATTCTTCTACAGAGAACTGCTTCGCCCTTTGGGTTTGAGCTTTGAGCGAGAAAAGTTCCTTTACGTGAAGTATTTTCAATTATTCAAATCTTGAACATGTCTAGCGATGAAGGTTGGCCCTAATGCTTGACGGCCGCGGCCATTTGGCTGGGAATCGGACATTTCTAGTTGAACACAGTAGGCGCTTTGGGCGGGATGACTCTATGCTCCGTCTGTCTCTTTCGAAAGAACAGAACACAAAATCTGCTATTCCTTCTGCACTGCAATTGGCCCTACACATTAACATGGGAATAGCCATCGGTATCTACGCATGAAGAACAATAGCATGTAATACTACACGTGCAATAAGCAATCTACGTAAAAAAAATGGTGTCGACCCTGGGCTTCACAACCGGTTCTGTAAAAGCAAAATCAAATTATCCTATGCTTCACTTCATGGAGAATTAGGAACATCTTTCGCTGAATACAAAGCAATATACGAAATATTCTCGTGACTGAGGGACGTTTGCTCTGTCTATTTAACATTTTACAGAACAAAATGGGACGAGTTCAGAGAGAAAGTGTATGTTGACAAATATCAACGAACACGAAACCTACGTTATTTTTTTTTCACGCGCACTAATACAAGAATTACAGCTACATTGAATTGTCTTTCCATGTAGCCTAATTGAAGCTGCCGAAATCTATTATGCTGGCTACTATATTCCTCAAGGAAACTGATAGACCAAAAAGAATGTAAAATTGTAGCGTGTCGGAATGGTTAGCGCACGGGCTCCACATTCCATAGGTCCAAGGATCGAATCTACCAAGCGGCGAAAACATTTTTCAGTAACCTGCCATCATCCTCGAAATTCGACTGCCTTATAATCATCAGTCTACTGTGATCGTCAAGTCCCCGGAGAAGCCAATGGAATAAAGAAACAAGTACGGCAGCAATCTGGAAACTGAAATGATAAGTTGAGAATAGGCTGGAAAAAATTTATTGTGGTTGCGACGGGGATCGATCTTTGGAACTCTCGTACGTGGAGCAAGTGCGCAACCACTGCACCACGATGTCTATTTTTTCGCTTCCAAGCGTGAGCATGGAGATGAAAATTAAAAAATTCTCCCAAGCTCTTGAAAATTTCTTTCACTCCCTGCTGGGATCGATCCTTGGACCTCTGAAATACTGACCAACTGCACTAACCAACGCGCCACGATGCCACTTACGTAAGATCCGTCATCCACGGAATCCTGACCTTCACAACAGTTTGGAAAACGTAATAACAGAATACTCCAAGTTGTTGAAAAATTGTCTACCGTTATGGACGCTTGACGATTCTTGGACCGTCGGAGTAATACCAATCATTCACCCAAAAAACTGCACCACTCTGGCATTTACTTCAAACTTTGCTTTCTGCTCGAGGTATTTGCCCGTCTTTGGGAGTGGAGGTTACAGACGAAAAGATTCTTCTACAGAGAACTGCTTCGCCCTTTGGGTTTGAGCTTTGAGCGAGAAAAGTTCTTTTACGTGAAGTATTTTCAATTATTCAAATCGTGAACATGTCTAGCGATGAAGGTTGGCCCTAATGCTTGACGGCCGCGGCCATTTGGCTGGGAATCGGACATTTCTAATTGACCACAGTAGGCGCTTTGGGCGGAATGACTCTATGCTCCGTCTGTCTCTTTCGAAAGAACAGAACACAAAATCTGCTATTCCTTCTGCACTGCAATTGGCCCTACACATTAACATGGGAATAGCCATCGGTGTCTACGCATGAAGAACAATAGCATGTAATACTACAGTGCAAGATGCAATCTACGTAAAAAAAATGGTGTCGACCCTGGGCTTCACAACCGGTTCTGTAAAAGCAAAATCAAATTATCCTATGCTTCACTTCATGGAGAATTAGGAACATCTTTCGCTGAATACAAAGCAATATACGAAATATTCTCGTGACTGAGGGACGTTTGCTCTGTCTATTTAACATTTTCCAGAACAAAATGGCACGAGTTCAGAGAGAAAGTGTATGTTGACAAATATCAGCGAACACGAAACCTACGTTATTTTCTCACGCGCACTAATACAAGAATTACAGCTACATTGAATTGTCTTTCCATGTAGCCTAATTGAAGCTGCCGAAATCTATTATGCTGGCTACTATATTCCTCAAGGAAACTGATAGACCCAAAAGAAAGTAAAAGTGTAGCGTGTCGCAATGGTTAGCGCACGTGCTCCATATTCCAGAGGTCCAAGGATCGAATCTACCAAGCGGCGAAAACCTTTTTCAGTAACCTGCCATCACCCTCGAAATTCGACTGCCTTATAATCATCAGTCTACTGTGATCGTCAAGTCCCCGGAGAAGCCAATGGAAGAAACAAGTACGGCAGCAATCTGGAAACTGAAATGATAAGTTGAGAATAGGTTGGAAAAAATTTATTGTGGTTGCGACGGGGATCGATCTTTGGAACTCTCGTGCGTGGAGCAAGTGCGCAACCACTGCACCACGATGTCTATTTTTTCGCTTCCAAGCGTGAGCATGGAGATGAAAATTAAAAAATTCTCCCAAGCTCTTGAAAATTTCTTCCACTCCCTGGTGGGATCGATCCTTGGACCTCTGAAATGCTGACCTGCTGCACTAACCACCGCGCCACGATGCCACTTACGTAAGATCCGTCATGCACGGAATCTTGACCTTCACAACAGTCTGGAAAACGTAATAAGAGAATACTCCAAGTTGTTGAAAAATTTTCTACCGTTATGGATGCTTGACGATTCTTGGACAGTCGGAGTAATACCAATCATTCAACCAAAAAACTACACCACTCTGGCATTTACTTCAAGCTTTGCTTTCTGCTCGAGGCATTTGCCCGTCTTTGGGAGTGGAGGATAGAGGCGAACAGATTCTTCTACAGAGAACAGCTTCGCCCTTTGGGTTTGAGCTTTGAGCGAGAAAAGTTTTTTTACGTGAAGTATTTTCAATTATTCAAATCGTGAACATGTCTAGCGATGAAGGTTGGCCCTAATGCTTGACGGCCGCGGCCATTTGGCTAGGAATCGGACATTTCTAGTTGACCACAGTAGGCGCTTTGGGCGGAATGACTCTATGCTCCGTCTGTCTCTTTCGAAAGAACAGAACACAAAATCTGCTATTCCTTCTGCACTGCAATTGGCCCTACACATTAACATGGGAATAGCCATCGGTGTCTACGCATGAAGAACAATAGCATGTAATACTACGCGTGCAAGATGCAATCTACGTAAAAAAAATGGTGTCGACCCTGGGCTTCACAACCGGTTCTGTAAAAGCAAAATCAAATTATCCTATGCTTCACTTCATGGAGAATTAGGAACATCTTTCGCTGAATACAAAGCAATATACGAAATATTCTCGTGACTGAGGGACGTTTGCTCTGTCTATTTAACATTTTCCAGAACAAAATGGCACGAGTTCAGAGAGAAAGTGTATGTTGACAAATATCAACGAACACGAAACCTACGTTATTTTTTTCACGCGCACTAATACAAGAATTACAGCTACATTGAATTGTCTTTCCATGTAGCCTAATTGAAGCTGCCGAAATCTATTATGCTGGCTACTATATTCCTCAAGGAAACTGATAGACCAAAAAGAATGTAAAAGTGTAGCGTGTCGCAATGGTTAGCGCACGTGCTCCATGTTCCAGAGGTCCAAGGATCGAATCTACCAAGCGGCGAAAACCTTTTTCAGTAACCTGCCATAATCCTCGAAATTCGACTGCCTTATAATCATCAGTCTACTGTGATCGTCAAGTCCCCGGAGAAGCCAATGGAAGAAACAAGTACGGCAGCAATCTGGAAACTGAAATGATAAGTTGAGAATAGGTTGGAAAAAATTTATTGTGGTTGCGACGGGGATCGATCTTTGGAACTCTCGTACGTGGAGCAAGTGCGCAACCACTGCACCACGATGTCTATTTTTTCGCTTCCAAGCGTGAGCATGGAGATGAAAATTAAAAAATTCTCCCAAGCTCTTGAAAATTTCTTCCACTCCCTGCTGGGATCGATCCTTGGACCTCTGAAATACTGACCAACTGCACTAACCAACGCGCCACGATGCCACTTACGTAAGATCCGTCATCCACGGAATCCTGACCTTTACAACAGTCTGGAAAACGTAATAACAGAATACTCCAAGTTGTTGAAAAATTGTCTACCGTTATGGACGCTTGACGATTCTTGGACCGTCGGAGTAATACCAATCATTCACCCAAAAAACTACACCACTCTGGCATTTACTTAAAACTTTCCTTTCTGCTCGAGGCATTTACCCGTCTTTGGGAGTGGAGGTTAAAGGCAAAAAGATTCTTCTACAGAGAACTGCTTCGCCCTTTGGGTTTGAGCTTTGAGCGAGAAAAGTTCCTTTACGTGAAGTATTTTCAATTATTCAAATCTTGAACATGTCTAGCGATGAAGGTTGGCCCTAATGCTTGACGGCCGCGGCCATTTGGCTGGGAATCGGACATTTCTAGTTGAACACAGTAGGCGCTTTGGGCGGGATGACTCTATGCTCCGTCTGTCTCTTTCGAAAGAACAGAACACAAAATCTGCTATTCCTTCTGCACTGCAATTGGCCCTACACATTAACATGGGAATAGCCATCGGTATCTACGCATGAAGAACAATACCATGTAATACTACACGTGCAATAAGCAATCTACGTAAAAAAAATGGTGTCGACCCTGGGCTTCACAACCGGTTCTGTAAAAGCAAAATCAAATTATCCTATGCTTCACTTCATGGAGAATTAGGAACATCTTTCGCTGAATACAAAGCAATATACGAAATATTCTCGTGACTGAGGGACGTTTGCTCTGTCTATTTAACATTTTACAGAACAAAATGGCACGAGTTCAGAGAGAAAGTGTATGTTGACAAATATCAACGAACACGAAACCTACGTTATTTTTTTTTCACGCGCACTAATACAAGAATTACAGCTACATTGAATTGTCTTTCCATGTAGCCTAATTGAAGCTGCCGAAATCTATTATGCTGGCTACTATATTCCTCAAGGAAACTGATAGACCAAAAAGAATGTAAAATTGTAGCGTGTCGGAATGGTTAGCGCACGGGCTCCACATTCCATAGGTCCAAGGATCGAATCTACCAAGCGGCGAAAACATTTTTCAGTAACCTGCCATCATCCTCGAAATTCGACTGCCTTATAATCATCAGTCTACTGTGATCGTCAAGTCCCCGGAGAAGCCAATGGAATAAAGAAACAAGTACGGCAGCAATCTGGAAACTGAAATGATAAGTTGAGAATAGGCTGGAAAAAATTTATTGTGGTTGCGACGGGGATCGATCTTTGGAACTCTCGTACGTGGAGCAAGTGCGCAACCACTGCACCACGATGTCTATTTTTTCGCTTCCAAGCGTGAGCATGGAGATGAAAATTAAAAAATTCTCCCAAGCTCTTGAAAATTTCTTTCACTCCCTGCTGGGATCGATCCTTGGACCTCTGAAATACTGACCAACTGCACTAACCAACGCGCCACGATGCCACTTACGTAAGATCCGTCATCCACGGAATCCTGACCTTCACAACAGTCTGGAAAACGTAATAACAGAATACTCCAAGTTGTTGAAAAATTGTCTACCGTTATGGACGCTTGACGATTCTTGGACCGTCGGAGTAATACCAATCATTCACCCAAAAAACTGCACCACTCTGGCATTTACTTCAAACTTTGCTTTCTGCTCGAGGTATTTGCCCGTCTTTGGGAGTGGAGGTTACAGACGAAAAGATTCTTCTACAGAGAACTGCTTCGCCCTTTGGGTTTGAGCTTTGAGCGAGAAAAGTTCTTTTACGTGAAGTATTTTCAATTATTCAAATCGTGAACATGTCTAGCGATGAAGGTTGGCCCTAATGCTTGACGGCCGCGGCCATTTGGCTGGGAATCGGACATTTCTAATTGACCACAGTAGGCGCTTTGGGCGGAATGACTCTATGCTCCGTCTGTCTCTTTCGAAAGAACAGAACACAAAATCTGCTATTCCTTCTGCACTGCAATTGGCCCTACACATTAACATGGGAATAGCCATCGGTGTCTACGCATGAAGAACAATAGCATGTAATACTACAGTGCAAGATGCAATCTACGTAAAAAAAAATGGTGTCGACCCTGGGCTTCACAACCGGTTCTGTAAAAGCAAAATCAAATTATCCTATGCTTCACTTCATGGAGAATTAGGAACATCTTTCGCTGAATACAAAGCAATATACGAAATATTCTCGTGACTGAGGGACGTTTGCTCTGTCTATTTAACATTTTCCAGAACAAAATGGCACGAGTTCAGAGAGAAAGTGTATGTTGACAAATATCAGCGAACACGAAACCTACGTTATTTTCTCACGCGCACTAATACAAGAATTACAGCTACATTGAATTGTCTTTCCATGTAGCCTAATTGAAGCTGCCGAAATCTATTATGCTGGCTACTATATTCGTCAAGGAAACTGATAGACCCAAAAGAAAGTAAAAGTGTAGCGTGTCGCAATGGTTAGCGCACGTGCTCCATATTCCAGAGGTCCAAGGATCGAATCTACCAAGCGGCGAAAACCTTTTTCAGTAACCTGCCATCACCCTCGAAATTCGACTGCCTTAATCATCAGTCTACTGTGATCGTCAAGTCCCCGGAGAAGCCAATGGAATAAAGAAACAAGTACGGCAGCAATCTGGAAACTGAAATGATAAGTTGAGAATAGGTTGGAAAAAATTTATTGTGGTTGCGACGGGGATCGATCTTTGGAACTCTCGTACGTGGAGCAAGTGCGCAACCACTGCACCACGATGTCTATTTTTTCGCTTCCAAGCGTGAGCATGGAGATGAAAATTAAAAAATTCTCCCAAGCTCTTGAAAATTTCTTCCACTCCCTGGTGGGATCGATCCCTGGACCTCTGAAATGCTGACCAGCTGCACTAACCACCGCGCCACGATGCCACTTACGTAAGATCCGTCATGCACGGAATCTTGACCTTCACAACAGTCTGGAAAACGTAATAAGAGAATACTCCAAGTTGTTGAAAAATTTTCTACCGTTATGGATGCTTGACGATTCTTGGACAGTCGGAGTAATACCAATCATTCACCCAAAAAACTACACCACTCTGGCATTTACTTCAAGCTTTGCTTTCTGCTCGAGGCATTTGCCCGTCTTTGGGAGTGGAGGATAGAGGCGAACAGATTCTTCTACAGAGAACAGCTTCGCCCTTTGGGTTTGAGCTTTGAGCGAGAAAAGTTTTTTTACGTGAAGTATTTTCAATTATTCAAATCGTGAACATGTCTAGCGATGAAGGTTGGCCCTAATGCTTGACGGCCGCGGCCATTTGGCTAGGAATCGGACATTTCTAGTTGACCACAGTAGGCGCTTTGGGCGGAATGACTCTATGCTCCGTCTGTCTCTTTCGAAAGAACAGAACACAAAATCTGCTATTCCTTCTGCACTGCAATTGGCCCTACACATTAACATGGGAATAGCCATCGGTGTCTACGCATGAAGAACAATAGCATGTAATACTACGCGTGCAAGATGCAATCTACGTAAAAAAAATGGTGTCGACCCTGGGCTTCACAACCGGTTCTGTAAAAGCAAAATCAAATTATCCTATGCTTCACTTCATGGAGAATTAGGAACATCTTTCGCTGAATACAAAGCAATATACGAAATATTCTCGTGACTGAGGGACGTTTGCTCTGTCTATTTAACATTTTCCAGAACAAAATGGCACGAGTTCAGAGAGAAAGTGTATGTTGACAAATATCAACGAACACGAAACCTACGTTATTTTTTTTCACGCGCACTAATACAAGAATTACAGCTACATTGAATTGTCTTTCCATGTAGCCTAATTGAAGCTGCCGAAATCTATTATGCTGGCTACTATATTCCTCAAGGAAACTGATAGACCAAAAAGAATGTAAAAGTGTAGCGTGTCGCAATGGTTAGCGCACGTGCTCCATGTTCCAGAGGTCCAAGGATCGAATCTACCAAGCGGCGAAAACCTTTTTCAGTAACCTGCCATCATCCTCGAAATTCGACTGCCTTATAATCATCAGTCTACTGTGATCGTCAAGTCCCCGGAGAAGCCAATGGAATAAAGAAACAAGTACGGCAGCAATCTGGAAACTGAAATAATAAGTTGAGAATAGGTTGGAAAAAATTTATTGTGGTTGCGACGGGGATCGATCTTTGGAACTCTCGTACGTGGAGCAAGTGCGCAACCACTGCACCACGATGTCTATTTTTTCGCTTCCAAGCGTGAGCATGGAGATTAAAATTAAAAAATTCTCCCAAGCTCTTGAAAATTTCTTCCACTCCCTGCTGGGATCGATCCTTGGACCTCTGAAATACTGACCAACTGCACTAACCAACGCGCCACGATGCCACTTACGTAAGATCCGTCATCCACGTAATCCTGACCTTTACAACAGTCTGGAAAACATAATAACAGAATACTCCAAGTTGTTGAAAAATTGTCTACCGTTATGGACGCTTGACGATTCTTGGACCGTCGGAGTAATACCAATCATTCACCCAAAAAACTACACCACTCTGGCATTTACTTAAAACTTTCCTTTCTGCTCGAGGCATTTACCCGTCTTTGGGAGTGGAGGTTAAAGGCAAAAAGATTCTTCTACAGAGAACTGCTTCGCACTTTGGGTTTGAGCTTTGAGCGAGAAAAGTTCCTTTACGTGAAGTATTTTCAATTATTCAAATCTTGAACATGTCTAGCGATGAAGGTTGGCCCTAATGCTTGACGGCCGCGGCCATTTGGCTGGGAATCGGACATTTCTAGTTGACCACAGTAGGCGCTTTGGGCGGGATGACTCTATGCTCCGTCTGTCTCTTTCGAAAGAACAGAACACAAAATCTGCTATTCCTTCTGCACTGCAATTGGCCCTACACATTAACATGGGAATAGCCATCGGTATCTACGCATGAAGAACAATAGCATGTAATACTACGCGTGCAATAAGCAATCTACGTAAAAAAAAATGGTGTCGACCCTGGGCTTCACAACCGGTTCTGTAAAAGCAAAATCAAATTAACCTATGCTTCACTTCATGGAGAATTAGGAACATCTTTCGCTGAATACAAAGCAATATACGAAATATTCTCGTGACTGAGGGACGTTTGCTCTGTCTATTTAACATTTTACAGAACAAAATGGCACGAGTTCAGAGAGAAAGTGTATGTTGACAAATATCAACGAACACGAAACCTACGTTATTTTTTTTCACGCGCACTAATACAAGAATTACAGCTACATTGAATTGTCTTTCCATGTAGCCTAATTGAAGCTGCCGAAATCTATTATGCTGGCTACTATATTCCTCAAGGAAA
The DNA here is from genome assembly GCF_977018435.1 of Lepisma saccharinum. Classification (NCBI taxonomy): domain Eukaryota; kingdom Metazoa; phylum Arthropoda; class Insecta; order Zygentoma; family Lepismatidae; genus Lepisma; species Lepisma saccharinum. Next base: position 140,959,544 of record NC_139229.1, read on the forward strand.
CTGATAGACCAAAAAGAATGTAAAAGTGTAGCGTGTCGCAATGGTTAGCGCACGTGCTCCATGTTCCAGAGGTCCAAGGATCGAATCTACCAAGCGGCGAAAACCTTTTTCAGTAACCTGCCATCATCCTCGAAATTCGACTGCCTTATAATCATCAGTCTACTGTGATCGTCAAGTCCCCGGAGAAGCCAATGGAATAAAGAAACAAGTACGGCAGCAATCTGGAAACTGAAATGATAAGTTGAGAATAGGTTGGTAAAAATTTATTGTGGTTGTGACGGGGATCGATCTTTGGAACTCTCGTACGTGGAGCAAGTGCGCAACCACTGCTCCACGATGTCTATTTTTTCGCTTCCAAGCGTGAGCATGGAGATGAAAATTAAAAAATTCTCCCAAGCTCTTGAAAATTTCTTCCACTCCCTGTTGGGATCGATCCTCGGACCTCTGAAATACTGACCAACTGCACTAACCACCGCGCCACGATGCCACTTACGTAAGATCCGTCATCCACGGAATCTTGACCTTCACAAGAGTCTGGAAAACGTAATAACAGAATACTCAAAGTTGTTGAAAAATTGTCTACCGTTATGGACGCTTGACGATTCTTGGACCGTCGGAGTAATACCAGTCATTCACCCAAAAAACTGCACCACTCTGGCATTTACTTCAAACTTTGCTTTCTGCTCGAGGCATTTGCCCGTCTTTGGGAGTGGAGGTTAGAGGCGAACAGATTCTTCTACAGAGAACTGCTTCGCCCTTTGGGTTTGAGCTTTGAGCGAGAAAAGTTCCTTTACGTGAAGTATTTTCAATTATTCAAATCGTGAACATGTCTAGCGATGAAGGTTGGCCCTAAAGCTTGACGGCCGCGGCCATTTGGCTAGGAATCGGACATTTCTAATTGACCACAGTAGGCGCTTTGGGCGGAATGACTCTATGCTCCGTCTGTCTCTTTCGAAAGAACAGAACACAAAATCTGCTATTCCTTCTGCACTGCAATTGGCCCTACACATTAACATGGGAATAGCCATCGGTGTCTACGCATGAAGAACAATAACATGTAATACTACGCGTGCAAGATGCAATCTACGTAAAAAAAATGGTGTCGACCCTGGGCTTCACAACCGGTTCTGTAAAAGCAAAATCAAATTATCTTATGCTTCACTTCATGGAGAATTAGGAACATCTTTCGCTGAATACAAAGCAATATACGAAATATTCTCGTGACTGAGGGACGTTTGCTCTGTCAATTTAACATTTTCCAGAACAAAATGGCACGAGTTCAGAGAGAAAGTGTATGTTGACTAATATCAACGAACACGAAACCTACGTTATTTTTTTTTCACGCGCACTAATACAAGAATTACAGCCACATTGAATTGTCTTTCCATGTAGCCTAATTGAAGCTGCCGAAATCTATTATGCTGGCTACTACATTCCTCAAGGAAACTGATAGACCAAAAAGAATGTAAAAGTGTAGCGTGTCGCAATGGTTAGCGCAGGTGCTCCATATTCCAGAGGTCCAAGGATCGAATCTACCAAGCGGCGAAAACCTTTTTCAGTAACCTGCCATCATCCTCGAAATTGGACTGCCTTATAATCATCAGTCTACTGTGATCGTCAAGTCCCCGGAGAAGCCAATGGAATAAAGAAACAAGTACGGCAGCAATCTGGAAACTGATATGATAAGTTGAGAATAGGTTGGAAAAAATTTATTGTGGTTGCGACGGGGATCGATCTTTGGAACTTTCGTACGTGGAGCAAGTGCGCAACCACTGCACCACGATGTCTATTTTTTCGCTTCCAAGCGTGAGCATGGAGATGAAAATTAAAAAATTCTCCCAAGCTCTTGAAAATTTCTTCCACTCCCTGCTGGGATCGATCCTTGGACCTCTGAAATACTGACCAACTGCACTAACCACCGCGTCACGATTCCATTTACGTAAGATCCGTCATCCACGGAATCTTGACCTTCACAACAGTCTGGAAAACGTAATAACAGAATACCGTTATGGACGCTTGACGATTCTTGGACCGTCGGAGTAATACCAATCATTCACCCAAAAAACTACACCACTCTGGCATTTACTTCAAGCTTTGCTTTCTGCTCGAGGCATTTGCCCGTCTTTGGGAGTGGTGGTTAGAGGCGAACTGATTCTTCTACAGAGACCTGATTCGCCCTTTGGATTTGAGCTTTGAGTGAGAAAAGTTATTTTACGTGAAATATTTTCAATTATTCAAATCGTGAGTATGTCTAGCGATGAAGACTGGCCCTAATGCTTGACGGCCGTGGCCATTGGCTAGGAATCGGACATTTCTAGTTGATCAGAGTAGGCGCTTTGGGCGGAATGACTCTATGCTCCGTCTGTCTCTTTCGTAAAAACAGAACAGAAAATCTGCTATTCCTTCTGCCCTGCAATTGGCCCTACACATTAACATGGGAATAGCCATCGGTGTCTACACACCTCTTCTCCTTTTTATGTCACTCTGTTCCTCGACTTGTGCACGTTCGTTCGAAAAACGCCCTTTTCCAATTTCTCCTTCCGACTGTTGGGCTTTTACGGCTGGCATTGCATCCGCTCCATGTTCCGTGGGAAATGCCGCACGGTCTTCTGTTAACAGATGCACCATCGTTCCACCCACTGCTTCAACTTCTGTTGATCTCATCGTAGCTGACCTGATGCCGTGGAATAACAGGTTACAATTTTCGTCTCCTGATTGGTGCGTAACTTCTAAATTGTGAGATACGTGATTTGGTTTGTATCTCCGTTCGTCAAGGTCTAACGTTTCTATGGGTATAGACTGTGTTTGAGCGACAAATCTTCTTGACGTCTTGGTGTAAATCTCTCTTTCATATTCCGGGAATTTAAAGCTTGAAGAACTGGCTGCATTGGTAATGAAAGGCTCATCGTCACTTTCCGCCAGTATGGGGAGTGTGCTGGTAGCTCCTCGGTCTGTTCTATCTTCTCCTTAGAAAAATCTATCACACCGAGCACAGGGTGCTGAACAATCTATAAAACAATTCATTTGAAAGGGTTTTATCGGTAATTCGCGGCTTGGTTTCAAATCTCCTTGAAGAAGGCACCTGCGTGAGTCTGTTGAACTCTCTTTTGCATCCTTTTCTTTGGCCCTACTGAGCGCCTGAAAAATGTTCGGTTCCTCATCAGCAATGCAATAGCTAACCTCGTCACATAATCTCTTGGCACCTGGAGATTTACTACTCGTTGCAGGAGCAAAAGTAATCACCAGTGCTTCATCTTGAGCCAAATTTATCTCCTGACTACATATTTGTTGTAAGCGTCGACAGTTGGATTCCAATTTCTTGTCTTCTTCAAAAACAAGTCGACTTCTGTTTTCTTCTGAAGCAGCCAGCGATTTACATGTAATGTTTTCACTATAATCCTTCATCAGGAACATTGAGTCTTTATAGAGTAAAGTTCTATCTGTTCTAATGGAGATTTCCTTGTCATCAGATTCCGTTTTGCTGTCAACTGAACGACTTGCCGTCACTGAACTTTCGGCAATGGACTCTATTTTGTGAAACCCGTGCAGCAATACATCGAAAGCTAACACCTGCAGCATGTTGTCTGCCTGTCTATAACTTTTCCTTTCGCTGACAGAAGAGAAAACTCTTGTTTGGCTGTCGGCGTGAATGAAAGCGACGCATCTTAACACTGACAAGGATTGATAAGACACAAGTCGAAAGAGGAATGGAGAGCTGTAAAAGAGTCTTTGAATGCCCAGAGACTGAAGAATGGTTTTGTTTGTATCTGACACACACCATGTGAGTAGTCATCGTCACATAAAAATTTTGCTAGGCAAGTTTCCGGCCTATTTATATTTTTCATTAGCTTAAAGCAAAGTCTTGAAATGCGCTTCTTTCGAGTGGGGTTTTGAAATGTCCTTGCAGTTTCACTACTAAGAATTTCCAGCCTCGTCTTAACCGAGAGGATATTTCTGAAGAGTTGCGACGCAAGATCCTTGGCGTTTTCCGTTGATTTTGGCTCTTTTTTCTATTCTCAGTGTTTTTTTACACGTCTATCCCGAAAACTTGTGTACGCAGCTCTAATTACCGGGCAACGTTTTTCCTTTTATATTCAGTGCCAACAATGCGCTTGATCGTTTCTTTAATTTTGCTAATCCGATAACTTATTGTGATGTTTTCACTGAATGTATAACCTCGCCTACCCGTTCACTTGCTGCCGAATTCAATCCCTTTTCCTGCTTCGTAAGCGAATAAAGGCCGAATCACACGGAACTGTATTTCCAGTTAGTTGGCGCTGAACTGACCCGAAGTGATAGCTGCCTAGCTGGTTTTGAGGAACAAGTCATGTTCTAATTGCAACTGGCTTTCCTCGACTGTATTCTGTGGAACAGCCAATCAGAGCGAAGTTTGGCCTAGTGAAGATGTGAGTTTGCCAGCGGAAAGTTTTTTTGTATATGTTTTCCGAGTGTTGGCTTGTTTCCTTCGCTTCAGTTCGTTAGGTATTTAATTTATGCAAAGCGATGAGATTTATACGTGGCAAATATGATTAGCTGATAATGAAATTCTTATAATAACAAGTGCATTGAATGTTCGATATATATTTAGTTGAAAAAAATATATTTTTAATGAATGAATGCCTCGATTGATTTTGATTTAGTTTATTTTACTTCGCGTTTTGTGACTCTTGGCTAATTTGCGAAGATGGGGATGAGTGATGAAATTGATGAATGGACATTCACAAACAACCAAGCCCGAGCGGGATTCGAACCCGGGACCCTTGGCGCCGCAGCACGATGTGCTAACCACTTTTTTTTTATTACATTTTGCAATTTATTACATTACATTTGCAATTTACATTTCAACTCATTGGGCAAGTAAACATTACAGTAAGAAAATTAGCATACAATCTATTTATTTTACAGTCAGGTATCCTGTGGTATTCTTGATGGAGGTAATTTACAAATTGTATATTAAAATCTGGTTGCCGATATGTCGATAGGAAATAGGCATAGTGTCCTAAGAGCCATTGTACACTTTTACGTTTTGTTTTTGGGTAATAGGCAAAAGCTGGATATAAAAGAATATCTACAGAGATGTTATACACTGATGTTCTACAAATAATACTCACAAGTTTCCTTATATAAAGCCATGATGTTTCTATTATTTGGCATTCGCTCAGTCTATGGACTAAACTATCAGATACATTACATTTGGCACACATTGGCGTATTTATTAATTTAAGATCATAGAGTCTCTCTCCAGTGATTAATTTTTGGTGGACAATTATATACCATGCTGATCGGATTCGTGATGTAAGATGGTGAGCCTGAATATTATTCCATATTTCTCTCCACTTCATTCTGGGATTTTGCTCAATAATTTTACGTGTTGGTTGTTCTAATTTACATAGTCTGCGATATATTTCCGATGTCACTGGTATTGTTAATATCGGAGATTGTAATAGGGCATAACTAATATCCACTATTGTTGACTTAAAATACCATAAAGTGTCTACCAGTCTAGTAATATCAATAGGAGCCTCTAGTGAAATATAGTCCAAAGCGCTTCTCAAAACTTTACTTGTGAGGCTGAGTGGATGCTGAATCAATGTCTGCGTGTCAGCTTGAATACGTAAGGCCTGGCATTTGAGTTCTATATTCACAAGATTCATTCCTCCCTCGGCAAAAGGCAAACAAAGTAATACATGTTTCACCCTCAATATCTGACCATTCCAAATAAACCAATTTACTGCACTCTTAAGTTTATTTATATCTAACTTCCGTAGTGGGAGGATTTTTGCCATGCACCATACCTTTGACAGTGCATAGACATGTACAAAGGTCACCCTTGACTGTAAACTAAGGCTGCGAAATTTATTTGTTTATAATATCGCATTAACCCCAGTTAATACTCTATCATAATTTAATTGGATCATACTTTGGATAGAGTGAGTATATATTATACCTAGTATACGTATCATTTGTACAACCTTCAAATTACCTCGCTGCGAGTGAGAATGAACCAAATTTAAATTCAAAATTGACGATTTTTCTTGGTTTATTTTTAATCCCGACCATTTTCCAAATTTCTGTAATACTTGACATGTTTCATCAATATCAGACTGTTCATTTATTAATACAGTAACATCGTCAGCATACGCTAACACCTTAATGGTAGTAGAGTGTATGTTAATTCCTTGAACTTTTCGGCCTATTTCAGACAGAATGGGTCTCAGTGCAATACAAAACGCTAACATCGACAAAGGATCTCCTTGCCTTACACCTTTATAAATATAGAGTTCTTTTGTCAGAAAACCATTTATTTGAATTTTTGCTGTTGCATGACTATAAAGACTTTTAAATACTGAAAGAAAATGTCCACGTATACCGTAGCCCTGCAAAACGTTAAATAGATATTCATGATTTATCGAGTCAAAAGCACGTTCAAAGTCTAATGCTAATATAGCATTTTCAGAGTTTTTGTTCTGTAGTCTATAACATGTAATTATTTCACGCATCGTTTGTAAAACATTTGTGATTTTCTTATTTAAACCAAAAACATATTGATCCTCTCCTACTAATTTGTCGACATAAGGCATAAGTCTGCCAAGCATACATCGCGCCAATATCGTCAAATAATCCGTACAAAGGAGGGTGATGGGTCTATAATGACCAGCTTCGCTTGGTTTTGGACATTTTGGGATTAGAATTATAATACCCGTATTGGAAGATTTACCCATTTGATACTTGCTAAACACTGCATTTATCCAATCCGTCATTGTTTGACCCATCAATTTCCAAAAGGTTTGATAAAACTTATTGGGTATCCCATCCCAACCAGGAGCTGAAAATGATTGCCCTACCTTAACCGCTCGAAACACTTCCTCACTTGTATATTCTTTGTTTAAGTTTTCACTTTCTTCATCTGTAAAAACCTCTGATTCGGATGCCAATTCATCCATTAAAGCTCCATTATGTGACGCTGGTTGGGAATATTGTTGCTCAAAATAATTATAAATGCAATTACGTATTTCAGGGGCTGAATTGATCTTTGTTCCCCCATTATCAAATATTTCACTAATACATTGTCTTTTAGCATTTTTTCTTTCATGAATTACATGGCTGATAGAGGCGACCTCATCGTTGTCAAAATGAGGAAGTCTACTACGAATTTTGACCCCTTGACGCCTTTCTGCAGTCATTTTTAACAATACAGCTTGTATACGTTTGACTTCAGTTTGCACTTTTTTCCCGTCTGTTGCTTGCTGAATTTGTTCACGCAATACCCTGTAGTAAAAATTATATTTATTTGTCCACTCTCTCGACCGTTCCTTACAGTAACTGATACAAAATCTTTTTATACCCGGTTTGAGAATCTCCTCCCACCACGCAGTACAATATCATTAACTTTCTGACAGTCCATATAAAAATATTCATTCCAAATAATACTATTTTCTAATCTTAAAGTGATTACCTGTATCCAGTATTCACAAACTTTCATGGCCTATCGGACTTGGATCAATAACCATGTCTTGGACATTTGTTTTTACATGTCGCAATGATCGTCTTTTCGTCCGATTGCTGCCTGACACTTTCCTTGTACTCTTTGGTCGTTTTTGTGAGCCGGAAACCGAACGACCCGTACTACTTTGGACACTTCCACTTTCACTATCCGTTTCCGAATCTTTTTCCTGTTCAGCTTCTTGTCTGAAGTCCTTTTGCTTGGTCTGATTCTGCTTCCTCTCCTTGTTGCTCTGTAGCACTTCATCACTCGATTCCTCTTGCACTTTAGTTATGTCTTCTTGTCGTCTTAGTGGTCCACCCTTCTTCTGCTCCATAGTATCCAGGGACATTTCTTCACTTTGTCGCGTAAGTTGAACATTTAACACAGGTTCTTTTGGTTGATCTTGCATATTTTCTTCAGTTCCTTCCTTGGTCAAAGTTTGTTGATCATTCTTGTGAATATTTTTCTCTTCCTGTATATGTTTTCTCTGTTGAAGCCCTTCTATCACAGTCAGTTGTGCTGATTCTTGACTCACATTTATATCTTCGTTTGTAGATGTAGACGGTGCAATTGCTTCGCTATAGGACCGAACTGCACGACCCATGACTTTGAACACTGTTGGTTTCCGTAAGGTACAATTAAACCGCATGTGATCACTACTACCACACCATTCACAAGTCGGGATTTGACCATTATATACTACATGTGCCGTATATTGGCCTATTTTCACAAAGGAGGGAATTGGCTTCTTAATTGCCATCAAAACCTGACGCACCCCATTATACACTTTGTACCTAAATTTGTCACTCCAAGTTTCTGCTTTCAATTCATCGATTGTCCCATATTCACTCAGTTTTTCACGAATTTGTCGTTCTGGCACTTCCGAAGGAAGATTAAACACTCGAACCGGCTTCAAAATTCGATTCGCATCACTCAGTTTCACTTGTGTCACAGCTCCACTACTATAATAAAAATTCACTTCACCAGTATTTTCTTCTAATATTTTTCTCATTTTTCCCGGACGCACTAATTTCAAAAATACACATTTAATCGTCGTGGGAATTTGTATGGCTGCAATTTCATCCACACTCAGTTTGAATTTATCATGAATAAATTCATGTACTTCCAAAGGACTAGGTTTCAAAGTTCCCGTTTCAAAACTGATTTATATCGTATTTTCGCGATCCATTCTATACTTTACTTTTGTCCAATTCTTCACTAGCACAGTTCAACAGCACACCCTCTCCCACACGTACGTACCGATATCGCGCTGAACTTTCACTTTTCCTCAAAGCACAGAGCTCGTACAGCACGACCTACCTGTTCCGCTCTAGGCGCGAGACTGACCACTCGGCCACAGGGTCCGGCAATGAATGCCTCGAATCTCGTGTATGAATATGCATACCCGATTTCGTTAAAAAGCTTTTTCAGTAAGCATTAATTTCCATATTTTCCTTCGAGCCAATTTTTAGTCCACACTTATCTATTTTAATTTTTATTATTTCTCCTACAACGTTCTTCAAATTACTCGTCCATCTTTTTATATTGACTGCTCTGCGCAATGTCTTATGGGAACAACAGTATACCGACAAGTACGGTAATAAGTATCGTGTGAGGTGAAAACTAGCAGATGGGTAGCCAGTCCGTCCAGGGCATTCCTACAGGATGTCTAGTTCCGTTTGATTAAGGATTTAGTTGACGCTGGACTGGCTACCCATCTGCTAGTTATCGCCTCACACTATACTTGTTACCGTACGAGGGTCACTATTTATATTTTGAGCCTTGGCAACACTGATTGAAGTTAGGCGCGATTTGACGTTTGCACGGAATCGTCTGGCATTATTGACCATAACGTACTTCAAATGTTTTGTCAATAGCTTCATTTGTGTTGTTTATGTTGCCTTGGAGATTGCGCGACAACAATAAAAGGGATTTAACTCGTGAACATTTTCGTGCGATGATTTTTTACGATTTTCGACGTGGATTATCAAGACAAGAGTGCATCGATCAACTTACTTCCACATTTGGCGATGAAGCCCCATCCTTTGCCACTGTGAAACGCTGGTATAACGAATTTAATCGTGGCCGCCATTCGCTCACCGACGTGATTCGCGAAGGTCGTCCAAAATCAGTTGTTGTTCAAGAAAACATTGATGATCTGCAAAACCTAATACTGCAAGATCGTCATGTGACATACTGTGAGATTGAGGCAACCATAGGCATTAGTTCCACCAGCATATATAAAATATTACATGATCATTTAGCTGTGAGAAAGGTATGTTCTCGTTGGATCCCACACAATTTGACAAAAACTAAAAAAAAAAAAAGCTCGCGTCAATTGGTGCAAACAAATGCTCAATAACTACAATCGTGGTGCTTCAAAAGACGTATATAAGATTGTAACAGGTGACGAATCATGGATATATGCACATGAGCCGGAACGTAAACAGCAATCGACTGTATGGGTGTTTCAAGATGAACCCAATCCTACAAAAGTTGTTCGCGCTCGAAGCACATCGAAACAAATGGTCGCCTGTTTTTTCGGGAAAATTGGTCATGTGGCAACTGTGCCTTTAGAGGAACGTAGAACGGTCAACTCTGAATGGTACACAACAATTTGTTTGCCAGAGGTCTTCGGTCAAATACGGATAACAAACGAACGCCGTCGGATCATTCTTCATCAAGACAATGCCAGCTGTCACACATCTCGTCTAACAACCGACTTTATGAACAGTCAAAAAATCGAATTGATGGGTCATCCGCCGTACAGTCCTGATTTGGCACCCAATGACTTCTTCTTGTTCCCGAATGTCAAGAATAAATTGCGGGGACAACGATTTTCGTCGGCGGAAGATGCCATTGATGCGTTCAAAAACCATATTATGGAGGTGTCTCAAGAAGATTGGAAAAACTGTTTTGACAAATGGTTCGAACGAATGCAAAAGTGTATTGACCATAAAGGAGAATACTTCGAAAAACAATAAAGCAGTCTTCAATGCCAAATTCCTGTTTTTTCATTGTTAGGCTCAAAATATAAATAGTGACCCTCGTACTTGTCGCAATAGGTCCAAATACCTGGTGAATGTTACCATTTTCTTAATTTTGTAAGAGTTCTGTTTCATTTTGAGCAGCTCTTGTACCTTGGGTCGCCTCGTCCATTAATGATGTTCGAGGGCTTGTTGTGAGACCTGTAGTATTTTGGTGTGGCTTAAAAATAATAATAATAATTAAAAAAAAAACCTTAGTCGAAACTTGAAATAGTTCCCGACTCACAAGATATCCAAATTCGATGGATCGGTAAAACATTTGACAAGGTGGTTACTTATAATGGAGCTGGCTGTACTACAAACACAAATACTGAAAGTACCGGGTGGCCAGAATTAAAGTTACCCAACTCAGTGCCCTTGTAGCCTGCTTGAGGCATCATAGAACTCTGAAATTTGGAGAATCCACTATGCAGACCATGGAGAAGAGGATGACAATAAAAAATAGTTCAATTTGCCGCCACCAGGTTGTAATGTGACGCTGTACTTCCATGATGGGTTGAAATATTGACGTAAACTGCTCCAATTGGTTATGGATTTACCTTCACCTTGCAATCTTGCAATAAACAAGATATTATTTTCTCGCAACTTCCAGCCACTAACAAATGTCTTTCTAATTAATAACTCAGCTAAATCAGTAGATAGTAAATATGCCTTTGAAAACAACTCTGATTTCTTGACTAAACGACCACAAAAAGTTGAAAAACTCACTTTCTCTCCCCGTTCCGCGCCTCATTTATTACGCTGACGACGTTTCACGGGTGCAAAAAGGCAGTGATGAGTGAAAGAGGAGCTCTCCTCTTCTCCTCCTCTCCTCTTCTCATCTTCTCATCTTCTCATTTTCTCATTTTCTCATCTTCTCATTTTCTCATCTTCTCATTTTCTCATCTTCTCATCTTCTTATTTTCTCATCTTCTCATCTTCTTATTTTCTTATTTTCTCATCTTCTCATCTTCTCATCTTTTAAGGACCAAATGTTTGTAGATCGTGATCTTCGTAAACCTCTCTTCTCATCCTCTTATTTTCTCATCCTCTCATTCTCTCATTTTCTTATTCTCTCTACCTTTAGAACATTGTCGTCAACATTAGAGATGAAGTTGGAGTGCTGGAATCAAGGGGGCCAAATGTTTATATATAGTGATCTTCGTAAACTTTTCTCTCGGGGGGGGGAAGGATGTGGCATATACACACGCGCGCGCTCTCATCTTCTCATTTTCTTATTCTCTTTTTCTCTTATTTTTGAAAGATGAGTGTATTTTATCGTAATTTTCCAAGTCCGGGACCAAATGTTTATATATTGCGACCTACGTAAACCTCTCCTCTCATCTTCTCATCTTCTTATTTTTGAAAAATGAGTGCACCTTATCGTAATTTTCCAAGTCCGGAGCCAAATGTTTATATATATCGTGATTTTCGTAAACCTCTCCTCTCATCTTCTTATTTTTGAAAGATGAGTGTATTTTATCGTAATTTTCCAAGTCCGGGACCAAATGTTTATATATTGCGACCTACGTAAACCTCTCTCTCGGGGAGGGAACGATGTGCCACACACATACGTGAGCGCGTGCGTATGCCTCTTATTATTTTCCGTATTGTGGCGCAAGCAAACAAAATAATAATTGTTGTTTTTTAGGATCCCTGGCCCCTATATAACCTCGCCGGGGGTGCATGGTGGCGACGAAATCATCACGAGTTTAGATTTGTACTGTGAATGTTGTCAAAAATTTAATCAATATTGTTTATTCTCGATGCTAGAATCTTACATAAATTATTCTCTAAAAACAAAAATCGATAATCCTATGCCAAGCCCCCAAGGCATTCAGGCAATTTCTAATGTTCGCGTGGATAGCGACGCTCGGTAGAATTTTTCCTGTCCCACTGTGGAGCAATTGTGTTTCGTCGCCCAATGTAACATTTTCATCACGGACCAAACTATCCACAGCAACCCCTCCCCGAACCCATTCACCTTGCATCCTCTTTCGCCCGAAGAGATTCTATTTTTTTTCAGCTTTCCCACGGTTCTGAATGAAGAATCCATCACATCCCCGATAACAATAGAATCAGAGGGGAATATGACGGAAGCAAACACAGCAGCAACTTCCGCTTTTTGAGTTTTATACTGGGAATTGTTTGTTTCACACACCACACCCTGACGGGGCGTGGAATAGAGGGCGAGGGGAAATGATCGACAATACATACATGGGTGGAACTATCAACGTCCCGTTTATTGTTATTTGTCCCCACAGGATATTGTGCGCATCACAAAATCTTTTGTTGAAAAAAATATAACATGAGTAAATCAGTCAACAAGGGTTTTTATTTGCTAGAATATTAACTATAGCGCTCATTGTGTTTTCACCAAAGAGAGTCGCGTGGAGTAGGAAGGAGAGAAGGAGAAAAAAAAAGGAGTTCCTATATAACGTACCAGTTTCTTCTTTTGTACATCATTATCATAGTGAACGTCAATCGTGGCAGTTCAGTATTCTTAATTGTTTGTCTGGCAGTATACATATATATCATCGTGGAAGTTTTAGTGAGCTACAAGTTTTATTTTGAAGTTTCTCTATCTCTCTTGAAAGGTGAACGTCAATCGTGGCAGTTCAGTATTCTTAATTGTTTATCTGGCAGTATACATATATATCATCGTGGAAGTTTTAGTGAGCTACAAGTTTTTATTTTGAAGTCTCTCTCTCTATCTCTGTTGAAAGGTAAGTTTTTATTTTCATGATATATTAATATTTTTGTTTTGCGTCTGACACACACATATTCAGAGGAGTCATAAAAATTGACACACACTTACATGTCGTATATTTTTAACCCCCTACAACAGTGCACACACACATACATACATACATACTGTTTGCGTCTAATATATATGTGGAAGGAAAAAATATCTAGCATTTTTCAACTTTTTTTTCCTTCTGTTTCAGTGCGCTTTCCACTACCATTACCACAACCCCCCAAAAAAATTTCTCTGTATATATATAAATAACAGAGAGAAAAAATGGAATCGCAACCAGGTCCCTCCGGTCTTTGCGTTAAAGTGGCATGTCGCAACTGCGGAATATTAATTTCTAAACGTAATATTGCCAGGCATTTGAAAAAATGTCGTCGACCGGATCATGATGTTGTAGTCCCGCCGGCAAAGAAATCTCGCACTGATGGGCATGAATGCGGTGGTTTGAATAAAAGTGCACGCATCATGACCTATAAATCTGGAAGCGATGAAAAGTATGACTCGAGCATCTTCCTCGACAACGTGAAATCTCTGGTAGTCGATAAATTACGTGATTGCCTCGTCAATGTTGCAATTAAAATTCATCTCGTCTTGACCTTGCTGTATGAGAAAGTTGTCTCGTCCGAGTCAAGTACTTTTAGCTTTTACGTAGGGTGTGAAAGCTTACACGATGACAATAACGAGAATCTTGACGAGATAGTGACACGGCTATTTGAGCACTTGACACAAAAACAAGAAGAGTTTGAAGGTAGAGGAAGTGGGTGGAGTCTTTGCGGTCGCAGCCACATGTTAGAACTTCGAGTCTGCAATTTCAAACCATTAGGCAGCGCTCAAAAAAAAACAAAAAAACAAAAAAAACAAAATGCAGTGTTGAACATACAAAGTAACGATCAGAAGAGTTTCCTATGGTCTGTCATCGCTGCATTACACCCAGCAAATAATAACCCCCAACGTCTGTCCAATTACAGAGGATACGAGGGAAGATACGAGAATATGATGAGAGGAATTTCCTATCCTGTGCCCCTGAATAAGATCAATCAAATTTTAAAAAACTATAGAGAGGAAAAAGGAGAAGATATCGATATTTCTGTCTTTGGGGTTGACGATTCCGGCAATATTCGTGTCTTAAGACCTGCTAGAACCCAGAATAATGTAATTCGACTCTTGCTTGTAGATGGCCGTTACAGTTTGATACGGAATTTCTCACGATTAGTAGGAAGACAGATGAGCAAGGATCACGATAAGATCGAATTTTGCGATCGATGCTTGAGAACTTTTCGCGTGGGAAAGAAGATGAGAGAACAGCACAAGTGTTTTGGCTCCGTGAATGCAGAACCCGAAGATGTCATGCCGGAACCCGGAACCAAGATGAAATTTCAGAAACACCAGGCTCTTCTCCACCATCCCGCTGTCCTTTATGCCGACTTTGAAAGCTTCCAAGTTCCCATGACGTCTTGCAACCCTGATCCCTCTACCTCAAGCACGACCCAAATTTTTCACCACGAGCCTTGCAGTTTCTCCATCTACGGAGAAAAATTGAATGATGTCATCTTGTATTGCGGACCCGATGCGGCAAAACATTTTGTTGAGAAGATAGCGGAATGCGCGAGAGAACTTGCACCCAGCCTGAAAGGCTCTTACGTTTCTCCACCTGCTCTCACAACAGAACAACAACAGAGACATGACGCGGCGACAAGATGCGAGGAGTGTAACCAGACTTTCACCGCCGAAAATTACAAGGTCGTCCACCATGACCACCAGAATGGATTATTTCTAAGCACCATCTGTAATTCGTGCAATCTCAAGATTAAGGAGTCGCATTTTGTTGCCGTGTTTCTGCACTACACGGAGAAGTACGACACGCATCTCTTCGTCAAAGAGCTCCACAACATAACTTCTCGAATCAGCATCATTCCGAGAACGAGCGAGAAGTATATTACAGTGAGAGTGTGGATCCCTCTCGAAGAAGGAAAAAGTGTGGAAGTGCGAATCCTGGACTCTTACAATTTCCTGTCCTCCAGCCTCGCAAGCCTTGCATCTCAACTTGGCGACGAAGATCTTGTGGCCACCAAGCAAAAATGTTTTTCGGGGAGAGATGAGAATTTGAATCTGTTGCGTCGCAAGGGCGTCTACCCCTACGAGTACGTCAACAATTTCGACAAATTTGACGAGACGGAACTTCCACCCCGGGAGGTATTTTATTCTTCTCTCACGGAGGACGTCTGTTCCGAAGAGGACTACGAACACGCTCGTAGTGTGTGGACGGCATTCAATTGCCAAACTTTTCGCGATTATCACGATCTTTATCTGAAATTGGACGTGACACTTCTGATGGATATTTTCGAATCGTTTCGTAAGAGATGCATCACGATATACAAGTTGGATCCTGCGTATTTCTTCACCACGCCGGGATTGACTTGGGAATCGATGATGAAATACACCAAGGTGGAACTGGGACTCATCGCAGAGAAGGAACAGTATGCTTTCATGGAGAGTGCGATACGCGGTGGCATCGTCCAATGTCCCCGACGCCATGCTCAGGCAAACAATCCTCATACGCCTGGTTACGATGCATCGAAGCCCAACACCTACATCGTCTACTGGGATGTCAACAACCTGTACGGCCACTCCATGTCCCAGTGTCTTCCCATCAGCGACTACGCGTGGATGACCGAAGAGGAACTCTCCTGCGAGGATTTTCTCAACTGGAGCGAAGATAACGAATGGGGCTGTTTCTTGGAAGTGGATCTCGATTATCCCGAAACACTTCACGAGAAACATCATGGATTGGCCCTGGCCCCCTCCAAAAAGAAGCCACCTGGAGGATCGGAGCCAAAACTCATACTAAGCATGGAGAACAAGCGAAATTACGTTCTGCACTACCGACTCCTCCAATTTTACATAAGTCACGGCTTGCAGTTGAAGAAAGTTCATAGAGGATTGAAGTTCCGACAGAGCAAGTGGCTCGAACCGTACATAGCCGAGAACACGCGCCGCAGAGCGCAATCGACATCGCCTGCAGACAAGGATCTGTACAAACTGTTCAATAACGCCATCTACGGCAAGACGATGGAGAACGTGCGTAATTACATCGACGCAACGTTGGTCACGGACGAAAAGAAATTTGAAAAGATCGTCGCGTCCCCCTACTTCAAAAACTTCACTATTTTCGACGAGAATCTAGTATTCGTCGAGAGGAATAAGAAGCAGGTGAAGCTCAACAAGCCGATTGCCATAGGTGCCACTGTCCTTGAACTATCAAAATTGCACATGTACCAATCGTACTACGATCAGTTTCAACCTTTTTATGGAGATAACATCCAAATATGTTACATTGACACGGATAGCTTCATTTTTCTAATCCAAACACCAAGCCTCGAACCTGATCTGACTAAGATGAAGCATCTGTTTGATTTTAGCAACTTACCATCAGGCCATCACTTACATTCGGCAGAAAACAAAATGACGATTGGAAAATACAAAGATGAAGTTGGCGGGGAGTACATCAGCGAATTTGCGGGGCTTCGTGCCAAAATGTACTGTGTAAAGATTACAGAAGAAAAAGAGATCAAGAAGGCGAAGGGGGTGGGAAAAATAAGTACCAGCAAATTTAGCATGCAAGACTACAAAAAATGCCTTTTTCATGGTAAAAGGCAACTCAGCACCGATCATCGCATTGCAAGTAAATCGCATGATTTGTACACGACGCGCGTAACCAAAGTAGCATTGGATGCAACGGACAACAAGTTACGTGTTCTCGATTGTCAAATCCACACGCGAGAGTGGGGGCACTACAATAAAAGCGATAAATGTGACGTGTGTTAACCGTAACCTCATAGCCATGAAGTCCGCTGTGTCTTTGCCATTCTTCTTCAGACGGAGGAAAAGAATGAAAATGGGAGCCCTCGGGCGATGAAAAATAAGAGTTGAATTTAATGAGCCTCGCTTTGAAGCGGGCTTAACAACATAATAACAGGTTGCAACTTTTCATCGCCCGAGGGCTCCCATTTTCATTCTTTTCCTCCCTATGCTATTCTTCTTCAAAAACACAGCGGACTTCATTAACACTTAATGTGTTAAATAACTAACAAGGACAATGAATCTCTTTGGTTTTCGCAAAGAAAGCAAGATGGACACTCCTTCACCAAATTCTAATAACCTCTTACCTTCCGTGTTATCTAAACTCAATGGTCTACTAATTGTACATCTTAATAGTATATGGACGGAAATAAATAACGATGTGGGCAAGATGTTTTATGTTTTTAATAACAATTTACATTTCTATGAAATTCCGATCGACGGGAAACTTCAAATCACCGTGAATCCGGAGAACACAGGCGAAATCAAAATTTCTACCGGCAAGAACATTTTTCGAATGAAGCACGACAAGATACTTTCTAACATTACGTACGATGTGTCTGCAGGAGATTACCTGTACGTGGAACTCCTCGGAGACTACGACAAACTTATTCCTCTCTTCGTAGAATTACGAATCGTCTATCCTATTATAAATAACCGTTAACCAAAAATGCCTAACGATATTTTCGGCAACACCAAGCGTGTGGACCATGCAGAAGAGATTCTCATGTTGGACGTTCGTGTTAAGAAGTTGAGGACTGATTTGATCGCTTTGCAGGAGACCTTAAACAAAAGTTTAGAGTCTGAGATCGCTACGCTCCAAACGCAATGTCTCGATCCCATTCTGAAAATCGATTCCGAACTGAAAACGCTGATAAAAAATTATGTCGACGTACCTTCTTACGACAACATTCAAAATATACAGTTGAGCATGGATTCGCTTCAAAATGATTTGGCCAAATTACAGCAATTTCAATCGAAAAATGAAGATTTGGAAAAATTGAAACTCGAAATCGAAGAGCGAACTTCTGCAATAGAAAAGAATTTCTCTGAACTTCAAACCGTGGTGAACGATATTGATGTAGAACGCTTGCAGGTCGTTGTTTCTAAATTACAAGAAGAATTCACCGGCACGTTGGAAGAAATCAAATCCAAGTTGCAGACTTTGGAAGATACAATGACGAACCTACCATCGTCGGACGAACTGCAGGTCATCGGTAAAAGCGTCGCGAACATAAAAATTCAATTGGAGGCTTATCAAGATTTCGAACACATTCAAACCACCATCGCTACGCTTCAGGCGTCTCTGGAGTTGATCAACGAAGAAATTAAAAATATTCAGGCTGAAGCAAGTGTGTTGACGAGTATTCAGGACACGTTAAGCACAGTTCAGCAGAAGATCCAATATTTGGAAAATTTGAACGTCGAATCCAATCTTACTCATTTTCATCACGTACTGGACAACATACAGGGTGACTTGGAATCGTTACAAACGAGCTTGCCTTCAAGCGAAGATTTGGAAAAATTGAAAACGGCGGTGACGGCACTATCCGATTCGAGTGACATCAAAAGTTCGTTGAGCGATCTCGAGAGTAAAGTGGCCAATCTCCCTACCTCCAAAGAATTACACGCTTTGAAAAGGAACATATCTCGAATGCTGAAACGACTAGAAACGGAAACGGCGAACGTGGAACAGATTCGAGACGAACTTGCTTCGCTGGTGTCGACGCTACCCACTTCGCAGAGCGTCGCCGACCTTCACACGCAGTTTACAGAGATGCGAAGCATCGTGAACGATCTTACCGAGAAGAGCTCGAAATTGAATCAAGTCGAGAACCTTCAGAACATTGTGGTCAACATCAGAGATCAAGTTGGAGTGTTGGAATCAACGCAGGAATCAACGCTGGCCTCTTTCGGTGCCAAGTTGCAAGAACTCAACGAAAGCTACAAGCAGTTGAACGTGGAAGTGAAAATCAAACCGTCATTTTCTACCGTAACGGATACCATAGTCGAGCATTTGGTGCCCGTACAAAACACACTGGGTCAGCTTCACAGCAACCTCGTTAGCATCGATACTAAATTCGCTAAACTGCATTCTCTGCAAGCCATCGAAATCAACAGCGTACCCAATCAACAGAGAATCTCCACGTTCGTCGAAGGTAACAAACTGTACATGCTACATCCTTATCATCCGTACTACAAGTTTCTCCTCGATGGTACGATTCAGATAAACGAATTTTCGTACTGGTCTCACGGTAGAAAAGCTAGCGTTCCTACCATGACTTTGATATCGAATCGTGGTGTCCAGAAAGCAGGAAACATTCCTCTGGCACGTTGGAACGAAACGCGCAACATATATGAAATACACGAAGACGAAGATCTCACCGTTTTCGACGTGAGTGCCGGCGATAAGCTGATCATTCAAAACACAAGCGAAGTGCCACCCTCTTTGAATCCCATCACGCTGGTGCTTCTCTTCAAACGTAATCTCTAAAAATAATAAAAATGTCTAGGCAAGCTATCGTCCAAGAATTGCATAAACCTGCACGCCGCAACTACAAACGTTTGGCTGTGGTAACCAAGGGAATCGACGACCTCTGGGAAAGTGACCTCGTGGAGATGAGTAGCGGCAAGTTAAAAAACGTACATAAATTGAACAAGGGCAACAAGTACCTCCTCACCGTCATAGACACGTTTTCGAAATTCGCATGGGCTCTACCTTTGAAGGCGAAAACGGGGACATGCGTCACGGAAGCATTCAAGACAATTTTTCGCGAAAGCGGCGGTAGACGACCTCGGTTTCTGCACACGGACAAAGGGAAGGAATTTTACAATGCTGTATTCCAAAAGTTTATTCGGAAACACAACGTTCAACATTACTCGACCTTCAGTGACGTCAAGGCCAGCATCGTGGAAAGATTCAATCGCACTCTGAAATCGCGCATGTGGTCACGCTTCACGCTTCAGGGAAGCTACAAGTGGGTCACTATTCTTCCGGAACTTGTTAACGACTATAATCACACACGGCACGCAACGATAGGCATGAAGCCGGCTGACGTTACCAGGTCTGACGAGCAGTGTTTAATTTCTACAGTTTACTGTCCAAAGTACACGCCCACGACAAAAAAGGCTAAATACAAAATTGGAGAACGGGTGAGGGTGAGTAAATTGAAGCGAACGTTTGACAGGGGTTTCACACGAAACTGGAGCACCGAACTTTTTACCGTGGTTCGAGTTCTACCCGGGAACCGTCACACGTATATAATAAAGGACAGTGGCGGTGAAATTTTATTGGGGCGCTTCTATGAAGAGGAACTCTCTAAAACTAAATACCCCGACACGTACCTTATTGAAAAAGTTTTGCGCAAGAGAGGCAACAAACTTTTGGTGAAATGGCTGGGACTTCCGGAAACAAGTTGGATCGATTCAAACGAAGTGATTCTATGAGTACGTGGAATGTTGTGAAACGTTTACCTAATTCGGAAAGTGGAAGAAAGAAAAAGAACGGCGAATTGCTTCCCGACAGCATCCGCTGTCTGATCGTAGGTCCTTCGGGGTGTGGGAAAACGACACTGCTCGTGGACAATTTTCTCCTCGCACCGAATTGGTTAAATTGGAAGAACAGGCACCTGTACGTGTTCTCGAAAAGTTTGGAGCAATCCAAATACCAGCAACTGATGAAACTGTACGATGGTCTGGACATTGCAACGTTCGCCTCGGAAATAAAACCACTTGACGATTGTCGTGAAAATTCAGTTGTTGTGTTCGACGACGCCATCCTGGAAAATCAAAATGAAATTCGCAACTTTTTCACGCAAGGTCGTCACAAAGGAATGGATTGCTTTTACCTAGCTCAAACGTTTTCCAAAATTCCAAAACAGTTAGTACGCGACAATGCTAATTTCATATGTTTGTTTCGTCAAGATCACACCAACCTCAAACACGCCTACGATGACTACGTAGGCGGAGACATGAACTACAATCAATTTTCGGAAGGCTGCTCTTCTTGCTGGAACGGTGACGATTTCGGATTCGTGACGATCGACATGACGAGGAAACCCAACGACGGAAAATACAGAAACAAAATCAACGATTTTCTAAACGTTGCAACATTGTGAGAAACGACGTATATAAATAACGTCATGAGGAAACGAAAAATTGAAGACGAAAATCTCAAGCTTCGCGATTACCTCGCGAAACGCTTCAAAGGTTGGAAATCCGAGAATCGCGGATTCTACGAAGAGAAGAAACGTCAGGATCAACCTGTGATCGATGCCATCAGCGGTCTAGGTAGAGAAATTAAAAGTGTCACGGAACAAAATAAAAATTTGATCAATGAACTCGTACCGCTCGCAGCTAAAAGTTATGCTGTACCCACGCCCATTTCGAGCATTCCTTCGACGCCGTTCGAACTGAAGGATGCACCGGCACGACGTCGAGCCATAGGCAGCACGTCGTCGTCTTCGGATAAAATCGAGTTGGGACCTTTGGCACGAGACTACCTGAGCACGGGGAAGTTCGACAAGGATGAAGTGTTCGGATTGTATCCGAGTATGGAAACCAACGAGGGTGGTGTGGTGTGGAAGATTGGGAAATCGAAGGTGACCTTCGAAGGCAACGACATTAAAGTCAATTTAGGCGACAAGGATAGTTGGACCAGGTATCCGGGTACGGTGGGACTGTGGGAACTCGTCGCCAAAAAGCAGCCGAAAGATTACACCGACGAAGATTACCAAAGTTACAAGGAAATTCTGATCATGACGGATGCCTTGTACCAAAACAACGACGCCTCGCAGAATAGGGTGAAATCGAGCAGCGGCGAGAAGTACAGGAATCTCATCAAACCGATTTGGAACCAGGTCAAAACAGGCAGCGGCGTCAAACGCTACAACACGTTACCCAAAGAATTCGTTTGGGTGGACGATGTTAGGAAACTCGTGGACCGATTGTTGGTGATAGCCGGCGAAGAGAATGCAGGCAACCGTAATTTCTACAACGAGAAGGTTGGCATCGTGGACATGATCAGCACGAAACTTTCCAACTTCATCGTGAACGATGACAAGGGCATAGGTTACCTGATCAAAATCATCAACACGCTGCCTCCTAAATTTTGGAACGTGGCCGAAGGAAAGGGGCTTGTGAACGACATCATCAACAAGTTACCTTTCGAGATGCATTTACCTGGCTACCAGTACTGCGGACCGGGTACCAAACTCGAGAAAAGATTGGAGAGAGGAGACAAGGGTGTGAATCCGTTGGACGCGGCATGCAAAGATCACGACATCGCCTACAACACCACGCAGACGGATCTGGATGCACGTCACGAAGCAGACAGAAAGTTAGAGCACGCAGCTTTCGAAAGATTCGTCAGCAGAGACGCATCGCTGGGTGAACGGGTCGCCGCACTGGGTACCACCATCGCCATGAACACGAAACAAAAATTGGGGTGGGGTATATAAATAACATACAGTAAAAAAAACAACATGGCTTGCATAACTGATTTGCCACCCGAGCTACTATCTAAAATATTCAAAAAGATAGTAAACGGAGATGTTAATAAACTTGTAATCATAGCAAGAACAACGCCAGAATTTCGCATCCCTTGTGAAATGGTTCTCAAGGACCTTCTTCGGGAGATCAGCGGCCTGAGGTGCGGTGATCTCAACATTCTGCTTTCGGCTGCAGGGGAGAAATTGAACGATAGGTCGGACGAACTGTACGAGGCAAGGCAGGGAAGAAGATGGTACACAGTAGATTGGTACAAGTCTATGCAGGAGACGGAAGATATCATTACGCACATCATCGCTTTTTCCGAAGCACGGACTTTCTTCCTCTGTTAAAAAATAATAATATATATATACGTGTCAAAAAACTTGATATATAAATAACACACATCGTGAAAAAATAATCTTCGGTATATATAAATAACACACATCGTGAAAAACACAATTAAATTTCTCTCTAACACTCTGAAATTTTTTGATATGACGACTGAAAAAATAAGTGAGCTCCAAGCATTAAAACAAATGCTAAATTTGTCATTTGAGTATGTAAAAATTCGGGAATTGGAAGTCGACAAATCTTACACGATAACTTCCGGTTCAATCGTTTCTACCCAGTATGGCCCCAAGGTACGCCTGTTGCTCAACGCACAATACAGTTTATTTTTACCAGATCGATACGCTAACATGTTATCGGACGAGAAGCTATCTATTTTAATCGAGAACAAAACTCGAATCGTGTACAAGGGGACAAAGGAACTTCTTGGCAAGAAAACAAAGCACGTAATAGAATTTGTGTAGCGACTGCGGGGCCGTGAAAAAAAATCTCAGAATATTTATATATAAATAACATACCGTAAAAAAACTACACAAGAAAAAATCTCAGAATATATATAAATAACATACCGCGAAAATAACACATAGAGCATCAACATGAAGCCCAAGGGTGTCGTGTACCAGATACCATATTCGAATCTAAAAAATCTAGGTACCCTCGATGGGTTACTCACCAAGAAACAACGCGAGAAGAAATGTTCTTGCTTGTCGAAAGGACATGGAATGAAATTGCTGCTCAGCACACCTCAATTGAAAAGGTTGCAGCGTTCGCGGAAACAGCAAAAGATCGGAGGTTTCATATTCAGCATCCCGGCCATCCTGGCAGCATTGGGGGCCGTTGGAAGTTTGGCCGGCGGAAGTGCCGCCATTGCGAAAACCGTCATCGACTCGAAGAAGAACAAGGCGGAATTGGAAGAACAGAAACGTCACAACCTGGCCATGGAGAAGAAGGGGAAAGGTATAACCAAAAAACAAAAAAGCAACCTCGATGCTTTGAAGAAATATAAAAAAAAGAAACAGAAGCACTCACCAACCGAGACATTGAATCTCTGATCGAACCGTTACGAATCAAACACTTCAGAGGAGTTTTCATGTCCGACTCGTTACCTTCAAGCGTGAAAAAAAGAGAATGCGGAGTAGTCAACTTGGACGGTCAAGAAAATCCAGGCACGCATTGGATATGTTACCACAAAAACGATAATGATAAAGCATTCGTTTTCGATTCTTTCGGAGGTGTTCCACCTACAAATTTAGTTCATTATCTGAAAACACGCAAAACCTCCATATACTACAACGACGAACGCATTCAAGATTTCGGAGACGTGAACTGCGGTCATCTCTGCCTCTCCGTGCTCGCGTTTCTCTCTAAAATAAATAACCCTACGATCGAGGATTTCCAGAAAGCATTGTGGAACCTCAAACAGCATCACTAGGATGGGCGTGTTCCATCTCACGAGCGAATCTTCAATCTTGAAACTCACGCTGCACGACGACATGGTCTATCCTAAATCCGTGGCTCTGCGTGCATTCTACAGCATGTACCTCATACCTAATGTTACGCAGCACAACAACAAAATTAGCGTCGGAAGCGAACACATCGTCGTCACGCCAGGACAATACAATCTTTCCACTTTGCAAGCTCAGTTACCCAAAGGCACGTACCTTTCTCAAAATTCGGTCACGCACAGAGTGGAAATCCTGTCGGCGACGGAGACCGTGGACCTGGGCACCATAGGAGAACTTTTAGGTTTCGAGAACAACACAAAACTCGAAGCTGGCATCAAGCACGTGGCAACAAACATTCCTAAATTCTTGGCCATAGAGACTCTGAACGTACACTGCAACGTGGCAGAAGGTATGATCACGAAATCCTCGGACGGATTGTTAGGAAGTCACAAGCAGACGGGAATCATAGCCACTTTCAAACCAAGTTCCGAGTTCATGGAACCGATCATCTACACGCCCTCTTCGCCGATCTATTTTCCAGTATGTCGCAACCGCATAGACGATATAGAGTTGGTGGTGACGAACGAGAAAGGAGACGTGGTGGATTTCGCAGGTGCCACTACGACGGCCATCGTGGAGATCAACGTATAATAAATAACACACATAGTGAAAATGGAGCAAATCGAAAGTTACGAATTGCAATCTTTCCCTCCCAACCGTCGCACGTTCGCCAATCTGAACGAGGCGAACAGGGAGATCGAATACGACGTGGACATAGGCGACGGGTTCATTCATCCTCACAGAGCAGACCTCTACCTTCAATTCGACGTGGTGAAGAAAGAAAGCGGAGACGCGTTTCCCGCAGCAGCAAACTTGATACTCGTAGACAACTTCGTGCCTCACCTGTTCTCGCAGGTGGAGGTAAGGAAACACAACACCGTCATCGACAGAATAGATTATCCAGGCATCACGTCGACGGCAGTGGGAACGTTGAAATTATCCAAAACGGACGCAGCATACTATCAAGCGGGAGGATTCGAAGCCGGGACCAAAATATCGACGAGAAGTCACACGGTGCTCTTTCCCATGCGTCTGCTTCCAGGATTCTTCTCCGATTACAAGGAGATCATGTGGAAGGGAGGACTGAGAGTCACGTTTCGAAGAGCGGCCAACGACAACGACGCACTGATGCGATACGCTACTTTGGGCCCGGACGGCACCACGCCGATAGCCAACACTTTACCCGAAGCAGCGAAATGTGTCATCCAAAGCATGGAATTGAGAATGCCGGTGGTGGAATACGAAACAAACTACGCCCTCAAGTACAAAGCGGAGATCTTGAAAAGTCCGCAGGTGCCGATTCACTTTCACGGTTACCAGTGCGTGCAAAAAATAGCGTCGGGAAGTCACATGGAATTCGACGTGACGACGCAGTTCAACAACATACAGTTCGACATGCCAGATTTCGTCGTAGTGCTCTTTCAGACCGGGAGGGACAAGAATCAGGAAAAAGATTCCAGCAAATTCGACGACTGCAAGATCAAGAACGTTTATCTGAAGAATGGACGCAATGAAGTGTTCCCGCGCGAGAATTACAACCTCGACATGACCAAAGATGATTATCTAAAACTTTACGAAGCGTTTTCGGCTTACAAACGCGTGACCGAGGGAAGCGTGGACATGTACTACACGCCCAGCGAGTTTAAAGCACGGAGACCCATGACCGTCATCAACACATCTAAGAGAAAGCAGGTGGTGGTCAACGATCGAACCAACATCAAGGTCGTCTGCGAGTTCCACGATGCCTTGCCCGAGGATACCCTATGCAGTGTCATCCTGATTGCAGAGAAGTCCTTCGCCTACGACGTGAAGAACGAGAGGGTCACAGAGCAGTTTTAACAAGTTTTTAACATCTTTTCTTGCACAATAAGAAATTTTCTGCACTAGCACAATCAGTTACAATGGCACAATACGAATTTCACTAGTTCAGATCAGTTACAAATGTCAATTTCATTAGTTATCACTCACAATATTTTTTTGCACTATAGCACGAGACAATCAGAAAATTTGCACAAAAAAATTTGTCGTTGTTTTTACACGTGAAAATTAACAATAAAATTTCTTTTTTTATCGTTTCAGATGCTGTCGAAACATCAAAAACATATACACACACTAAAAAAATAAGCATGCAACTTTATTTGTAACACACACACACATACATTCTCCATCTTCATCAAGAAAATATCATAATAAACATAATCATTTTTATCTATCTCATAATAAAACTCTATATCCAAAAAATATCACAACATTAAATAACACTAGAGTCGTTAGTACACGTTGCATGCATTACGGAGGTCCTCTGTAGGGTTTCATGGAAGTTTGGGGGAAAAAAAAACACGTGAAACTCTACAGAGGTGCGGTAATCTATAACCGCAGCCATTAGAAAACTTTTACATTTTTGGTTGGGCACCACGCACCCTGGCGAGGTTATAGGGGCCAGACATCCTAAAAAACAACAATTATTATTTGTTTGTTTGTTTGTGTTACAATACATAAGCGCGCGCACGTATGTGTGTGGCACATCGTTCCCTCCCCGAGAGAGAGGTTTACGTAGGTCGCAATATATAAACATTTGGTCCCGGACTTGGAAAATTACGATAAAATACACTCATCTTTCAAAAATAAGAAGATGAGAGGAGAGGTTTACGAAAATCACGATATATATAAACATTTGGCTCCGGACTTGGAAAATTACGATAAGGTGCACTCATTTTTCAAAAATAAGAAGATGAGAAGATGAGAGGAGAGGTTTACGTAGGTCGCAATATATAAACATTTGGTCCCGGACTTGGAAAATTACGATAAAATACACTCATCTTTCAAAAATAAGAGAAAAAGAGAATAAGAAAATGAGAAGATGAGAGCGCGCGCGTGTGTATATGCCACATCCTCCCCCCCCCGAGAGAAAAGTTTACGAAGATCACTATATATAAACATTTGGCCCCCTTGATTCCAGCACTCCAACTTCATCTCTAATGTTGACGACAATGTTCTAAAGGTAGAGAGAATAAGAAAATGAGAGAATGAGAGGATGAGAAAATAAGAGGATGAGAAGAGAGGTTTACGAAGATCACGATCTACAAACATTTGGTCCTTAAAAGATGAGAAGATGAGAAGATGAGAAAATAAGAAAATAAGAAGATGAGAAGATGAGAAAATAAGAAGATGAGAAGATGAGAAAATGAGAAGATGAGAAAATGAGAAGATGAGAAAATGAGAAAATGAGAAGATGAGAAGATGAGAAGAGGAGAGGAGGAGAAGAGGAGAGCTCCTCTTTCACTCATCACTGCCTTTTTGCACCCGTGAAACATCGTCAGCGTAATAAATGAGGCGCGGAACGGGGAGAGAAAGTGAGTTTTTCAACTTTTTGTGGTCGTTTAGTCAAGAAATCAGAGTTGTTTTCAAAGGCATATTTACTATCTACTTAAATCACTTAACGTGAGTGCTGAACAAAAGTTCGGAAGTGATCACCATGCCATTAAATAAGAAAGAAGTGCATTGCTGGTGAAGTTGTTTTATCAGAACGGTAGTAATATTCCAACGTAGATAAATTAATTAAGAAAAAGTTATTTGGAATACACTAGACAAGATCCAAGTAAAAATCCTTTTGCATGTAAAACAGTGCAAGTTAGTTTCACAAGAAATTGTGTGTTCGGCAACTCCGCGTGGCGTAGTTGTAGCGTTGCTGCCTTGTAATCAATGGGTCTCGGGTTCGATAACCCGTCGAGGTACATTGAGGGTGGTTCGGATTCCACTTTATACTGTAGGTCCAGTCCCGATTAATCTATCTGTGAATAAACTGGACTTACAACAAAAACTAGAAACAGAAATTGTAGAATATGTATAGCCTATTCGTTAATACTGTAAAACGTTTTACATGCTAATCTCTAATATTAGCAGGTAGATCTGCATATACATAGCCTATTCTGTAATAAATTACATTTGAACAAAATAAGAAACTGTTATAATATATTTATAGAAGTTATGAGACTGAAAACAAGCAGAAGAGCCAATCATTGCATTCAAAAATGTTGGGCAAATACGGGACAAATTTTGACTTTTGTCTTTTACGTGTTCCATGAAATTTTCCTAAGTAGAAATTTTATTCTGGGTACAGACTTTGAGACTTTGATGTACAAGATACCTCGATTGAACTAACAAGAGCGATCAGAAACTCTAAAACATTTTCTGATAAGTCGCTCTGAAAATTGAGACAACTCTTCTTCTGAGTGAAGGTTAGTTAAAGATTTGTATGAACTTAAATGTTTCTATCGCATTTTCAAAGTTTTCTCCAACTTTGGCCATTTTTGGGGATGCATTTTTATTTGGTTCAAGATGCGCGCGCGCACACACACACACACACACACACACACATAAAGAAAGAAATAGAACAGAGAAATCATCCATGTCTGTTAGTGCCACCAACTACGTGCAACACTGTTACTGTACATGCACAACTGAAACGAAAGCAACACACTTTTTTTAGCTCAGACAAATTATCTGGTAAAAAGGACGGTTTGACGCAATTGAGTAGCATGCCAAGCACCTCAAAAGATATGTATTTTAATTCAAGAATTGAACCTTGTTCAGTCTATGCACAACCTGGAAAAATGTAATCTTATAGTTTTAGTGTATTTCACTACCTACCCCCTATCTTATCCACCTATAAATTATCACTAGTTTCATCATTCCAGATCGAAGGCACACACAGAACTCAAAGTGTGTCAATTGACACACAAAAGTGCATAATTTTTTTTACTCCAATGACACATTAAAAATGCATCAAACTGAATTATCCACCTAAATGCATCAAAATAAATGTGTCAAATGATTCACTAAAATGCATCAAACTGAAAGATGCACCTAAATGCATCAAAATAAATGTGTCAAATGACACATTAAAGTGGATATTTAGTTTGATGCACCAAAACGTGTCGTTGGAGTCAAAAAATTTGATGCACTTTTAGTGTGTAGAGTGACACGTTCAAATGCGTCTTTTTTCCCTTTTCTTACTCAAGGGGGTTGCATACCTGCAAGGGAAAAGTTCCAATACATTTCTCCACTGTAAAAAAATATTGCATTTTACAAATACTTACTTGAAGCACTTCACATTTAATGTGCTTCAGAAGTGTAGAAATTGCTGAAAAAGTTATAGAAAGGAGTAGTGTCAATATTAAATATTCTGCAAGTGTGTAAAGTGCATTCTAGAAATTATTAATTATTTTTGATCATTTATAGTACATTTCACACATTTAGAACATGCTGAAAACACTTCTTAGCACACAATGAACAAATTCCTTATTACTGGAAATTTTTAGATGGAGAGATGCTTAGTGTAAATTTCTCTAGTGCAAGGGAATTAGTGTGTTAAGCTACATTTAACTAAATATTATGCTTTTCTTGTTGACATTTCTGCACATATAAACACACTGTGGCATGGCCTTGTGAGTTCATGGTTGTATGTGCAAATATTGAATTGAATACATAAAAATAACACTTTCAGAACATACTGAAAATAACTTTTGCACAAAATGAGAGATTGTAATAATTTTTAGGCTGAGAAAAAGAAGTAAATTGATTTTCCTTTCCATTTAATCTACATGTTTATGTCTTACC
This sequence comes from Lepisma saccharinum, assembly GCF_977018435.1. Lineage (NCBI taxonomy): Eukaryota > Metazoa > Arthropoda > Insecta > Zygentoma > Lepismatidae > Lepisma > Lepisma saccharinum. The sequence continues at coordinate 140,989,631 of NC_139229.1, forward strand.
GTGAACATGCAGATTAACAATCACAGAAAAATCAAAAAAGCAAATAATTTTCAATTATGAACAAGAATTAAGTGACATAGGAGTAAAATGCATCGTCATTAAACAAAAAAAAAATCAACACCCTGTAACCTAAAATTAATATATAACATAGAAAATCTATGAATGCCATTTTCAATCACACCAATGTTGTTAGTGAACAATAAAAGAACTTAGGTGCTATTCATACTAACAAATGATAGCCTACAGATGATCTTGAAACAGAACATTTATTGTTTGACACAGATACACTGATGCTTAATGCACATTCTGTTTTAAATCCTTGCACATAAGATAGATGACTTGGGGCGACAGTCTCTATTTATGACCTAATAGTATGTACTCGACTACTGCCATATATGTACCACAGTTTTCAGAGTAGTCTAATTCAAAAACATAGTACATGCCAACAAGTGCACAGATAAATGTGTGTAAAGTGGCACATTGCACTTTCTAGCATCCAGCTACCAGGACAACTTTCCTTCCACTAATAGTGCCAGATAAGGTGCATCAATCTCAAAATCTTCCCGAAAATAAATGAATGAAGCACTCATAAATATGATATTTTCCTTGAATTGTATTACAAAACATCATACGTCAATTGGCACTGGGAAAACATTACCACATGTAACTGGTGTAAATATAATAGCAATAATAATTTTGTATAACTCTAAAGGAGACAAATTATAGGCCAAATTGAAGTGACATAATACTTTACACAATACACACAGGTTAAACATAAACTTTCTTATTGATAACCTGTTCAAATCAATTTCCAAATCCAACGAGTTACGAAGAAGATTAGCAATTGAAAAACACAAACAGGAAACAAATAGAGAACATTCAATTCAGTTAATGTACATTACTTTTCTGTTCATAAACGTTTATCCTCATCAATATATAAAAATATGATTTAATAAATGGAAGACAGCAATTTTTTCTGTTGTATATGAATGTGAAAGAGTGGGTACTTTATCACAGAGGAACATGATTTGGAGCTTTAAAAATAAAATAATTATGGACATATGTGGACTAATACAGATGAGATCAAGCAGAACTGAAAATATTACATAGTTTTAATGGTGTAATTTGTATACGATTTACAATCGGAAACCCTTTATAATTCATCCATCCCTTCCCTCCACCTTTCCATCCTTTTCCTTCCCACCACCTCTCTTTCTCACACATAACAAGCATAAGATATTAGAGCGGGAGAGAGAGTTGATAATCTCTCAAATACACATAATTCTCTCTCCTCTCTTGCAATCTCTCTCTCTCTCTCTCTCTTGGAGAGACTGAAAAAGGAAAGAAATGCAGTGAGAGAAAAAGGGAGAGGGGAGAGAGACATGACAAGCACATATATTTATTTCTCTCTCTTTCTAAAAGAGAGACTCTCATATATACCATACAGAAAACGGCATTTGTGCACTCCTTGTTATTCCAGCAATAAAAATAAATCTAGTAATTAATATTATATCAAAATCAGAAATTAACCAAAAATAATAAATATAGTTTCAAATGCCATAATTTAATATTCAAGCAATAGAGAATAAGATAAATACATCCCCAACTCGATTCAAATGACAGAAATGGACTGAGAGAGAGATATAGGGGGAAGAGGGAAGGAAAGAAATAAAAGAGTGAAGGAGTCTATCTCTCTCTGACAAAGAGTGAGAGGGAAAATAGAGAAAGAAGGTGGAAAGAAAGAAAATGGAGAAAAATAAGAAAGATTGACAGAAAAATAAAAACAAATTAAGGGAGAAACAGATTCCCCTCCTCCTGTACCGCTTTCCATGACTTATTGTCATTGTAATAATTAAATTTCCAAGCCTTTCATGGGTAGCTTGATGTGCTTAAAACTATGTATGCTAATAAAAAAATATTAAAAGCCATTCATTGCTTATCTCAAGCAATTAAGAAAATGAAACAGAAAGTACATGACAATCTTGTGTTAACCATTATGTATATATAGTTACTTAAAATTATTTATCAGTTGCATTAAAATAATATTTTCAGGGATGTGTCCTGAATTTTCCATATGTGGGTGTAAGTTTGTATTTAGGGGTGGTAGGGTAAATTTAGAGCCAAAATGACCTTATGTCATTAGCAGATAGAAAGCAAAATTAAACATGAAATTGACATAAGGTTCTTATTTATAATGCCTATAAGTATAGAAATCATTTTCCACAAAAGAACTCTACCACTGAAACAAACATAACATCAACTCTTTGAATTTTGTATACAATATGAAACTCATGTCCAATAATAATTTACACACACACATAGAGAGAGAGAGAGGGAGGGAGGGGAAAAAGCAACAAACATTAACAGTTAAGCATATTGAATTAACCCCAGTCTCATATAAAAAGCTAGGTATCAAAGGTGATAAGGGGCTTAAGAGCTGATCATTATGTCATCCAATGAGAAGCTGTTTGGATTTTGAGTGATGTTATCAGTTATCAGGATTTTAGAAAGGGGGATACATATACTTATTTTTATTATTAAGCCCTCAATTTGTCATCTTTCCTGTCTTTGATGTTCTCTTTTTTTAGAAATACTTGGCCAAAGAAGTGGTTATGATCCCCAACAAACCTCCTTGGGCACGCCACTGGATGTTATGTGAAGCAGTTTATTTAATGAGCCTAAAATCTATGAAATGAAAAAAAATATTCTGAAGATATTTTAAATTAATTCAACATGGAAAAATTATATTTACATGTGTTAACTTGAAAGTCGTAATTTGAAACATGAGCAATACTTGCACCATGGTAAATTTTCTGTGGAAAGTGAGATTTTCTTAGCACATATTCATGTTACGGATAACAATATGTAACACACACTAACCTTTTGCTTGCATTGTTGGTGGGTATCAACAACAACCAGAGAATAATCCCTCTTCAGTCGGTTCATTTGCTTCATTCCTCTGCAAAAGAGCTTCTGAATATTTCTTTATTGTCTTCATGAAGGGAACAACAAGTACCTTAAAAATAAACAAAAAAAAAACTTTGGATATAACATCTACATGGGATAAGCAGAAAAACGAAACTTAGTTTAATATCAAAACAAAATACTAGTTGAGTATAATTTTAATGGTACAGTTAACATTAATGAATAACAGACAAGTAGATCATTCAAAAATAAAATTTTTATAAAGTGCCAGAACGATCATTTCATTCCTAATTAATAAGACGAGTGAAATATCATATTTTAATTTTTTTTATTGTTTGAAATATGTTAGTTCGACATTATCAATTGTGTAGTTCTTGAAACTACACATATTAAAGCACTAGACAATTGATAATATCCAATTAACATTGTATGCTAAAGTAGAACCCAGTGGCGTGCCCAAGGGTAAGTTGGTTGGTGGGGGGTCATAACCCCCCCTTCGCCCCAGTACTCTTAAAAAAAGAACGTGAGATGCACGAAAAGATGACAAAATGAGGACTGATTACTAAAAAAATCACAGGTAGAACTATTGTCTCCAACATTCAGGGATATTAAAATAATATTTCTGAACTTTCGTAAATAAGATTAAGATATTCTAGAGTTTTACTGTATGTACGCCTTCTCAATTTTTATAAAAGAAAAAACAAAAATCCAGCTTATGTAAATTCGATGTGGTTGGTGATTGGTGTAGGCGACAATCGGAACTCGCAGATTGCTTTTCGACATCTTTCTCTGTCTTTCACTCGTTTCCCTATTTATGTCCTCCCTTCTCTCTCCCATGTCTTTCACTTCCCTTCGGCCCAGATTTGCATCCCCCCCACACACACACATCTTCAGCATATGTCTGTGTATCGCTTATTTACTTCGCTTTATCTTTCACTTATGATTCTCTTCTCTCTACTTCACTCTCTGTCCGATTTTTTCAATCTTCTCTCTTATGAGTGTGATGGCATGTAAACAAGTTAGACACATTGACATCATGTTCCATGTCATCATAAGAAAGAAGCACGTTAAGGGAGATAAAAGAGATGAAAGAAGCGGCAGAGAATTTGAGAAAGGAAGAGAATTAAAAAGCAGACGGAGTGAAGAAAAGAAGACAAGTGAGAGACAGATAAAGAAAAAAAGAAGTGAGGTGCGCGCACGCACGCACACACACACACGTTTCAGAGAGACAAGAGGGGAAGAGAATTGTTTTTCTTTTAATCACTTTATGTGCAGATAGCATGATCGGAACTGGGCCTACAATTTAAGGTTGGATCCGAACCAACGTGCAATGCGTCTCCACTGGGTATCGAGCTCGAGATCCCTTGATTACAAGGCGACGACGTTACCACTACGCCACCGGGAGGCCGAAAGAAAGAGAGAAAAAGAGGCGAGACACATAAGCCAGGCAGAGAGAGGGGAGAGAGAAGAACATGAAAGATCGAGAATGAAATAGAGAAGCGAGAGGTAAATGAAATAAATAGGGAAGTGAAGGAGAGAGAAGAATAGAGAAACGAACGAAATAGAGAAACAAGAGAGGGAGAGAATAAAAGACATAGAGATAGATAGAAAGAAAAAAGTGGAAAGAGAGCAACAAAAATAGAAAACAGAGAAAGAAATAGAAAAGAGAGAGAAAGAAATAAGAGGAGCGAGGGAGAAGGAAATATATAGAAGCAAGGCAGCCAGAAAGAGACAGAAGGAAGAGGAATAGTAAAAGATTAATGGAGGGAAAGAATAACGAAGACACAGACCGAAAATGTGAGGAGAAATATAGAAAAAGAAATGTTTCTAGACGAGAGGAAGTAAATAGGAAGGAAGAGGTTCGAAAAAGAGAAAATAAATGCGGAACCAAATTTTATATGCATGTATTCGCTTCACGACACTGGGGTTGTCCTCAATTGCAAAAATAATAAATTATGAAATAGGCAGATAAAAGCAAAGAAACATTCAATTCACACCCATGGGCGTCCGGAAGGGGGGCCGTGCCCCCCTGGAAAATGAAAGTCAACCAAAAATTATGTATTTCACACATATAACTTCATTTTAGCCACAATAATAGGTGTTAATTATTGCATGAACATCATAAATTCAAATTTAAGCAATGTTTTTTCAAGGAAACAACCCCATTTTTAAAGACAATGTGCTTTGTTCGCCCCCCTCGAAAAAAAATACATTCCTTGACCCTCCCTGGAAAAAATCCTGCGGACGTCCATGTTCACACCTAACAGTTCTATTGTGCTATGTTAAATATTGGGTCCTGAAGCTGATCTCCCATTTTAATTCAACTGTTGGGACTGAACACGTGTTTATTTTTTACTCGAGCATTTGGAATTAAGTACTGAAATCAGAACTTCAACGGAAAAAGCAAAACGGAAAATTATAAATAACCTGGATAGATACTTACTATTCCTTACTCCGAAAATCTGTAGATCTTCTCTCCTTGTGCAATCTGCAAACAACTGCAAAACACACGAACACCAACAAAACACGTTATCACCACCAGTTCGCAAGACGCCAACTACGGAAATTGAATGGAATGCACAGGAATGCACGCTTCTGGTGGTGAAAGCGCATAGCGTCAGCGAGCACCCCTCAGTGATGAGTCAGTCACCCAGGAATTGTTTACAAATAATTTTCCGTTTCGGGCAAGTTGAAGGTGGGGGGGGGAGGGATTTGAAATAACATTAAATTTAGAGCCAAAATAACCGTAAGTTGGGACTATGTGAAAAATGTTAGGTGGATGTTACTAACATCAAGTAACGGTGTAGTAAATTCCCCAAAAATCTTTTGTCTTTGTTTGATTTTTGTTATTAACGTCGCTTTTCTTACACTTTAGGCTAATCCGACGGTGAAGCTAAGTGATGATATCATAAAATTGATGAAGAGACACGCACAAAAAGAATCCCCAGCCCAGGATTCGAATTCGAGACCCCTGACATCGTAGCGCGTTGTGATAACATTCCGCAGCGGAGCATTAAGGGATCTTTCATATCTGTATATCGTAAAAAAGGACAAAAAAGCCAAAGAACTGTTCATGAACAAAGTGATATACTTAGATGCTTATGGAAACAAGCAAAGCGAATCTAGTTTCTACCTAAATAGCATACACAAGTCTGAACTTGTTAACAACGTCAAAGTATTTTCAATATAATTTCAATTTTATGTTTTGTAAAATAATAATAATAACAAGCACCTTTTTTCTAGCACTTTTTTATTTATGAACATGCAAAAAAAATATTTTTAGTATTTTTTATGATGAACACAAGAATCAACCAACTTGAAGAGTAACGGAACTTTCCTCCCAGAAAGAAAGCACTGATTAACAATAATAAAACGGAAATTTTAAGTTTCTATGACTGGAGGGCAAGATGTGACCCCTCCTCAAAGAGTTCAAATTACTTACTGTGCAGAAACAATGCATCAAAAGAACATTATTAGTGGCTTGAACATGCAAGTTTGGCACCAATTTTGATATTTCAATTAGCTATAGGAAATATAATTAATTACTTAAAAATAAATTTACTTTTGTTCCTGATACTTTATATTTTTTACTTCGATCAATTTATGAGCTTATAAATTAAGAATTCCTTTCATATTATCGTAATATCAAAATTTATTTCTGTATAAGTTAAGTAAAATCACTGAACAATTGCTTCGTAAGAATTATGCATGCAAGTGTATAAATTGAGAAATATGCATTTCGATGCATAAAATCCCATCGGATGTGCAATTAACACACTAAGATGCATCAAAAGACACACTCCACAGTCGATATTCGATTTGATGCAGTAAAAGTGCATCAAATCCGAAGACAATTTCCAATAATCCAAGATTACACGTTTAGGTGTGTCATTTGATGCAATTTTAGTGCATCATATTCGCTTTGATGCATTTCGAGTTCTCTGTGTGCAGTAAATCACTACTCTCAAATCTGGAAACTAAAGGCTACTATTCCTGATAGGAGGAGGTTCGTTGTCAAGAAGTTGCTGGATTGTTGTTACGTACTTTTGCATTGTGTTCCAGCCTTGAAACTCACAGGAAAATAAGCCGCGCTTGATATTTCTTCTTTTCGGTTTTCTGTAATGATTACTACAGGCATAAATAAAGAGTACAGTTACGAATTTCGCTTTCGCAATGTATATTTACATTCTCGTAATGAACGTAGAAAACATACAAATCTCTAATTCAATGGGATACAGAAAGGAACAACCGGAAACAAAGATTGTCACCCTTTGAAATAGATCCCCTCTTGGCTTTTGGTCACTAAGATGACGTCAGAGATGTGACGTCCTGCTGAGAGCCATGCGCGTGCTGCAGATCTCCACGCCCCCCTGGTGGCCCGCGTGGGAGGGTGGCCCGCGTGGGAGGGTGGCCAGCAGTCGGTAGGTAAGCCAGTGCCCAATATTGGGCTGTAGCGCTATAGGGTTACTTGACACGGTCGTGCAAGGTTCAACAATAGGATATTAGGAGCAATAATAATACTATCAATACATTAATATATGAGCAACATGAGACTCTATAATGGTATACAAATGACACCTCTCAGAGCACGGAAAAATATTAAGATTTGCAGTCAAAACAAAACTCAGAACTTACGTTTGACATATAGATTCAGGAATCTATTTATTTCGATTATGAAAAAAAAATGTAAAAAACTATAGGAAACAATAAATGAATTCAAACTGCCCTGTCAGTCAAAATGAGCATACAGTGGCAATGGCAAATAAAAATACACAAATATATCACCCCAAGACAACGGTCTCAACAAGGGTTGAGGGTTTCAACCCCGACAACAAGAAATCAAATAAATACGTCCGCACAGAGAACCTCAACAAGTGCCAGGGCGAAAACGAGTTGTGTATAGAACGACAGGGCCTTAGGGTCTATTGCACGCCACACTAGTCCTCCACACGAACCTCACCCCCAACGAGCACCAAGGAATCTCGGGACAAGGCACATAATAAAAATCGACATTGAGATAATCACACAAAATGGCAAATAAGCAAAACTACTAACTCCTCAACAAGTGCCAGGGCGCAATGGGTTCTGTATGGCAAGATGGCCGTAAGGCAAGCCCGAACCCAGGATTTTCTTGAGGGAGGGGCCAGATCCGTGTTTCCTATATATATACGCGCGCGCGCGCACACACACACACACACACAGTGGTGGTGGCTATTTGGAGGAATTGAGGGTAGTTACCCATGACTTTCTTGCCACTTTTGACACCGTACTGCGGCCTCTTAATGCTTGTCTACCAAGAATTACTGTCATTTCCCTCTTCCCCAGTTTTGGCACCCAATCGCCGATAATGTTCAGAAGAATTCGGATAGTCCTGCGTTTCACAAATTGAATGTTTTCAAATTTCCTTTATTTTCTTATACCAGAACCATTGAACAGCCACGATAATTCTATGTTTAGAAAATAATATATTGATAAATTAAATTATACGCATTAGCAATTACACTGTGTAACAAAGGTTTTCTTTCCTGGATGGTATGTAGTGACCATAATACCCCTTGGTACCTTGATGTATGAGCACTAGTGCATTTGTTTGTATCAGCCTCCATTTTCCAGCAAATGGGAAAAAAGTGATTTTTAAAATACGAAATTTCCCTCTTTCAAGGTGGCAGCACTTCCCACTCATTACAGTGTGGAACAGGCCTAAAAGCAGAAGGTACACATTGATAGTTGATTGACTTGTTTGTTTTTTGCGGTTATTCCACGAATGTTTGTTAAACAAAAATAACAGTCTGTGGTGTGGTCTTGTGGCTCACGCCACATTGCCTTCCCCTTATCGAGTTGCAACACTGCGTGAAAATCCGTATCAGAAGCCGGTGGTACATTATTGAGAGAGTGTTTGTGTGTTGTTATTCATTGTTGTTCTGGATGTTTGTCTGTTCCGAGAACTCTTGTATGAGTTCACACAGTGTTAAAATGTACTGCTCAGAAGGTACTGAAAGCTGGACTTGCAGCACAAAGATTTCAGTTTGTTGCTACGTGTGACTTAGATATTCCTGTTCGGAAGTGACAAGTATCTCCGGTTCTGACATTATATATGTTTGATGTATCTTTATTGTAAATCATGCCAAGAAGTTGTGTGAATAACCCAAACAAGTTCTGTTACATATGTGGAAGAGTGACTTTTAAGTCCAATGTGAAAGGAATTCTAAATGTGAAACCTATAGCCATGGTTGAAAAAAATGCGGGAGAGAGACATTTTCATCTTGTAGAATAGCGGTGATTGGGTGCCAAAACTGCGGGTTGGTTGGTTGATTTGGTGTTTTATGTCCACTTTATGCACAGTAAGGCTAATCGGGACTGGACCTACAGTTAAATGTGGGAACCGAACCACTATATGCCTCCACCGGGTATCGATCCCAGGACCCCTTGATTACAAGGCGACGACGCTAACACTGCGCCATCGGGGAGGCCCTCCAAAACTGCGGGGCAAGGACAATTTACTTACTCTTAGAAGACAACTTTGAGTTTTTGTTTTAGGTACATTTATGCACATATGGACTAATTTGGACTGGACCTACAGCTTAAGTGGGATCCGAACCAATTTGTATGTCGCCCGGGTCTGGGTAGACATGGCTAGCATTGAGGCCACAGTGGAGGAGCAAAAGTGGAAATAGCTAGGGGGCAACTGTCCCCCATGCCCCTCCAATCGCCGCTACTGCTGGTAGCCTTGCATCAATGATTATAAAACTAAAAGTACCAAATATCGGAGACAGCAGACTTCTGGAGACTGCCTCTCTACACAATAAACACAGTCATTTATGTAAGGACAAAATTGAAATTTTTACGAGTTTGAAAAATCGGCGGTTATTTTCGTAACATTCCATGGCCCCATGGCCCCTTCCCTAGGTACAGGCCTGCCGTAAGATGTATTGCATCCTACACGAGCCCTCCACACGAACCTCACCCCAACGAGCACCAAGGAGTATCTAAACAAAGCACATTAGACATATGTACACTTCAAAGAGCAAGTGAAAAATTGTACAGAATCTGGGCCGACCGGCCCGTATTTATACTATTTTTTGTCGCCACAGACGACTAGTATCAGAATGAAAATTATATACGCAAAAGCGTGTAAAAACATTAATACATAATAACAAAATGCACAAAATTATAAAGTGCATTTGCAATTAAACCATTCTTTACATAACTCAAAACTATAAACTATAAAAATTAAACTGTAAAACTAATAACGTGACGTCAGCAGCAAGATTAATATATACAAGGTGGGACTGTGTATTTGAACAGTCTGGCGTCACTCAAAGATTTTGAAAGTAAATAAAACAAAAATAAATTGAAATCCGTAGCACAAACAGAACGTATATTACACAAAAACAATAGCATAAATTATCGCGTGCTTAAAACTGTTCACGGGATATGTCCTTTCATTTCCACCGAAAAACATACACACGATTCCATGGTGAACCAAACACGTCACAAGAACTTCGTGTGTTCGTGTTAATCACATACAGATAGGGCACCAACATAGCAATTCTGCACAAACAAAATGTGCAAGAGCAAACTTCTCCCAACTAAAAACGTTCACACGTCTGTAGTGGGAAAATGAACTTGCTCTTGATCTCGGCGCAACCACAAGGGAGGCCCAGGAAGGACACGTCACACTGTGCCAACATGGACTCTCGTCGTTGAACTTATTAGTGGTGTTTGGTATATCTTTTACTTCGAAGTTCTAAATATTTTTCTGGTTGTGATTATGAATGTTGCATATAATGTTTATGTAATAAAAGCCGTCGTGCCTCCTGCTCCTGCCACATGCAACCATCGAGAGATGATTGCTAACCTAGTGGGGGGAATAATGAGGGAGACGGAGCAATTGTTATTAAAATCGCCTCTCCACACATTACGCTGACCCAATCGTGCAACCAATACCTAGCATACCGCTGGTTTAGCACTAACATTCCTCCGTCGCTACCGGGTTTGTTCGCCTGGAAGAAGTAATCAACGCGATAGTAGAGGAATGAAAACCTGCAGGGTCAACGCATTATGACAGAGAATAAAACGTCGCCTTTGGATGAAAATTGGGCAGTTATCGAAAATAGGAATTGTAGCTTTCCTGGCGACGTGATTCGAACAAGTGTTCTCGGGTTACCAGCCAGGTTAAGTCTATGTTGGCTTCCGACGTTTCGAGCGCATACATTGCTCTCATCATCAGGGAATATAGATTTTTTTCTTCTTTTTCTCTGTCCGTGAACAGGACGGGTTTTTTTATCAGCTTCATAATTTATTTTGCTGAAATCTCATTAACTACATAAATTTTACGTGGTTTTCTGTTGTGGCATTACACAATTTTACATACTCCCGCAACTGTCGCAGGGAGAAACGATTTGTGTTTTTCCCTAGACAATTACAAACACAAATACATCGAAGAAAACAATTGCAAACTGGCGGCTAGGTTCGCAATGAGTTGCTGCCGCTGGTCGGGGGCCGACGTCTTGCGTATTTGCCGCAGTCCTTGTAGAAGTACGATCAACGTCGTGAGAATATCGGGTTGCGATAACTGTTGTAGTAAGTCGAGCAAGGAATCTTGGGTCGAATCGGACTCGTCTGAAGGTGTTGTGCGTGTGTTCTGTCGAACTTCCTGGAAACTCGGTTTCTGCGGCGAGGGTAATGCTGGCTTCTGATTGGGCCGTCGGTCGCTGGTTGGTGCACGGGGTTCGTTGTCGTGTACCTTGTTGGGTAAAGCTGAGTCGGTGACTCGTCGAATGGGCCTGGAAAGTTGCCGTCGTGGAGTCGTGTGTTGAGCACGGCGTTCATTTTTTACAGACTTCAATAGAGGACAACCTCTATAGCTGGCATAATGGTGTTGGCTGCAGTTGGTGCACGTCGGAAGTATTGACTGGTCCTTATTTGGGCAGTCGGAGAAACTATGTTGTCCGGCACATTTGACGCACCGGGATCGAACATGACAGTGCCGCTGGCCGTGTCCAATCCTCTTGCACGCGTGGCATTGTAATATCTGTTGGGAGTGGTACGTCTCTATTACGACGTCGTAGTGTGGAATATCCGTTGAGAATCTGGGCCTCTGGGCAGTGTGACCAATACCAGAGGTAGTGAGTCTTCTTATCGGTGGTGCGTCGGTCAACGTCTGATCCATTTCCTCGTCCTGCTGCTGGGGTCGGGCTTTGGTGGTGAGGTGTCCGACGGTGTATATCGGAATTTTGAGCTGCTCTGTCAGCAGCTGTCGAATATTCTCCGCGAATAAGTCCACTGGGAGTTGTCGAACTACGACCTTGATCTTCTCGACAGCTGAGGAGCCATAGGCGTACTTGATCTTTTTATGGTCCAAGTAGTTTCGTATGGTGGTGAATCCATCGTCATTTCTGGTTTGGACCCTGCAGCAGTTCCTATTGAACATCAAATTTACTTTCCCAGGTAGGATGGCTGAGATTCGGTCTGCTATTGCAAAGCTGGTCTGACCGAAGATGGAAATGCAGGGCGGCTTATGCGTCGTGTTTTTCTTGGCTGCTCCCTCCGTGGCGGGATGTGTCGAACTGGGTGTAGGCTGCTTCGACCGATCCGTAGGTATAGTGGCAGCAGTTATGTCACGTTGCGTCACATATAAAGACCACTCACTAGGTGGAAGTGCAGTGTCTTTCTGTAATTTTTTGCTGAGGAATCTTGCATAACTATCCTTTTTTTTGGATCGTTTGCCTGAATGGGGTACCTGTCTCTGACACCGCGGTAAAGCGGGTTCTTTTCGTTCTTTCTATTTCCACAGCATGGTAGAGCCGTCCTCACTCCTCGAAGGTACGGGAGAGGTGTGTGTAGATAGAAATGGAGACCAGTGTAGGGTTAAATAAATGACAATTATGGGGAGGAATGTGGATTCTGTCTTCTTATTGGCTTGCTCTGGATCCTGTTGTTCTTATTGGCTGCAGCTTTGTTTTTACGGAGGAGCGAATTCCAGGAGTGACTGAGTTGGAGTTCCACGTCCCTGTTGAGAATGGTGCTTTCCCGTGCTATGGCTTCTTTTACTCGTCGGTCCCAGTACTCGGCACATTTGGCTATTATTTTTATGGCAATAAATAAAACCCTGTGTCCCTCTGTGATGCTGTGTTCTGCAAGTCCTGAGTTTACTGGTTGGAATAACCTGATGTTGCGCTGATGTTCGTTGCGTCATTGCTCAATGGTGCGTCCTATTTGGCCTATATACTGTGGTCATGGCCGGTTGTTTGTCAATGCGGTGAAAATGGAGAAGATTTTTCTTTGAACATTGGAATTTTTAGTGCTACGAATGAAGTAGTGAGTTTACGAATGTGGAAAAAGACATTCCTAGGAACCTATAGAAGCAGATTTTCATCGGAATCACCAACAGCGTCGATGCAGTGGATAGGAGCTCAGAATGTGGAGAAGCGCCTTTGGAGGAAAAACTACTGAGACAAGACGAGACAATCCACCAAAGCAACCCCGCCGTCCCCAGAAGCGTGCGAAGGAGACACGTAAGTACACAGAGCTTGGTATCTTATTCAGTGATACTGGAGAGCTAATACTGCGAGTAGGAACTGCTTCCCAAGTTTGTGGCCCTTACAAGGGCCGCAAAAGTGATCATCGTTAGTGAAAATCTAAAGAACTGGAAAACAAGACTATGAGAAAGGAGCAAGCGAAGAAGAAAGAAAAAACGACCATAAAGAATGTACAAAGAGAGAAAAAAATAATCAATTCATCGAAAGAGAAGAGGCCTATATGAATGTGCTACACAAAAGTCTAAATGAATCTAAGATAACAGAAAAAGTAAACAACAAAAAGAGATATAGAACGGCGAGTGTTAATAGCCAAGCAGAAGAAGAAGATCGTTTAGTTCTCGTAAATCAGTCTAGAAGGAGCATTTCCCGCGTGGTGGCAGAAGAATATACTCCAAGTTACTTACAATGTGCTACTGATACCAAAAGTCGAACTCGTACGGAAAAAAATACTAATGCCTTGCGTTTGTAGCACGTAGTTTACTAGGAAGCTAACAGATGGAACGGATAACTAATTTAGTAATACGACAGAAACGTATATCCAAGGCTATCTAGGCTATCTGCGAAGCCCAGACACAGTGACCAAAATACGGAAAAAGTATATATCAGAAAATGTGCATAAAATTGTTCATTTCAATAAGAAGATGAACCTGATTTCTTAGGGGTTGAAACCTTGCCCGCTTTCTTTGAATTCGCGAGGCGGCTGGCGGGAAACTCCAGGGAGTGATGGGCGAGCGTGACATAGCTATCGTAAGGATCACCCGATCAATGTTGCAAACCAATTTTTCCCAGCATGTAATTATCCCAGGGGCGGGAAGTTTTGAAGGCAAATTAAGTGTGGCATATGGCAGGGGCAAGAACATCATTGAACGCTTGCAGACGAGTTGAAAAAGAGGATCGTTGACCTTCAAACAACTAGAGTTACAGTGGAGAGGAGAAAATTGTTGGCTGACCGGGAATGGTTTAAGAGTGCATCTAAAAATTATCGAAATGACAAAGGTAGTGAGTGGATTGTATTTTTGTGAATGATATGTGCTGTGTTGTGTAGTGAACTGAAATGAGGAGCGTAATTAACAAGCTGTCTATTCGGCTTAGGCATGACGATAAGCTCCAAATCGTTGTGGATTTATCTTTTATGTCCACTTTATGCACAGATAAGCTAATGTGGATCGAAACAATAGTTAAAGTGGTATCCGAACCACCACGTATCGAACCGGGGACCCTTCAGTTTCAAGGTAACGACGTTACCACTGCGGCAACGAGGAGGCCTCGAACTTCAAATCGTAAAAATAGGTAGGTAGAAGTTTTATATTTATTCTCGCATATAGGCCTACATAAATATTGCACAATATGGCCTTCTTATTTATGCAAATAAGAATGAAATTCTTGAAATCCTTTCCTTACTGACATAGTGTATATTTCCAAATTTTATTTATGAGGTATATATTTTTAATCACAATGTCACATTACTTCAATCCCCACCCCAAGTGAGCTAAAAAAACATCCACACCAGCAAATTTTTGTCCATTCGAACACTATGATATGGTGTGATACCCCAGGTTTTTAACCCAGTATACGACACTGTAATAAGATGTGTTTTATACAGCGTATATTGATACACTCGCAGGTTGAATTGTATCTTTTGTAAATACGCTATATAAAGAAACAAACTGCCAGAGTACTAAGTGAGGCGAGTGTAGTAGTGTATCGGAAACAATACTGCAGGTATACACTCCACGGCTCTTACGTTTTCATGATACCTAAGCCGAAAGAGAGCGGAGAATTGTTGTGTACGTAGAAGTTTCCACAAAAGCATCGATTTTGGCTCTTGGTACACCAGGAGGAAATAACGGCGGTACAGTATACCATCAGTACATTAAAACCATCTGGTGGCCTCGATGGAACTACGTGCTCTAAGCTTCGTACTCCTCATTAGCTTTCCAGGTGATTTGAACTTTTTGCTATTGTTTTGTTTTCGGAATATATTCTTGCTTTGTGTCCACTTTATGCACAAGTATGCTAATCGGGATTGGACCTACAGTTTAAAGTGGGATCCGAACCACTATGCAACGTGCCTTCACCGGATATCGAACCCGCACTGTCTGCTATGTGGAACATATGTGTAATAGACCATACCCTGAATATAGTTTGCTCTTTTTCGTTAACTTAAACGTCGTGAAACGGACAAGGAAATGAATTGAAAGAAAACACTCACGAAGATAGAAAGCTAAACGGGTCCAAATTTTGGATATATTTTTTTACTTAACAACATTGTACAAATTTGGAAAAAATAAAAAAGAATTGTCCGTCCTAATCGACTTTCGAACTCGGGCCGTCCGCTTCATAATAAACAACGCAGACCATTACACTGCAAACCTCAACATCATGCGAGCGTTTAGTTTGCCTATTTGAAGTACCAAAAGACTGAATATGGAAATAACTCAGCTCAAAGACTTGTATCGTGTCAATTGTGTGTTATTGTTTGCAAGAAATCTCTTTTTGTTCCTCCAGCATTGTATGCTACTCGTAAATCAGTTTAGAAGCAGCATCTCCCACGTGGTGGCTTAAGAGCACAGCTACTCATAGGTAGTTATGTGCTCCTGTTACTATAAGTCGAAAAGCTCGTGAATTAGTCTAGAAGGAGGATCTGCGACTTCACGTTAGTTATGTGATCCTGAAGCCTTAAGTTGAAATTGCATGGAAAAATGATGAAATGTCTTGGTTTTGTAGTACGTAGTTGACTAGGAAGTCACTAGATTCCATTAGTGCATGCTGAAGATATACTCCATGGTTCTTATGTGTTGCTGATACCTAGAGTTGAAATTGAGCTAAAAAAAAATAGTTGTTCGTCCGTCCATTTAGGTGGGCTAACTGGATGTTCTCCGATGGCGCAGAGGTAGCGTCCTCGCCTTGTAATCAAGGGGCCCCGGATTCGATACCTGGTGAAGGCACATGGTGGTTCGGATCCCACTTTAAACCAGTCGCGATTTTGCTGTGCATAAAGTGGATTTAAAACACCAACCATTATCCATGCTTTTATCCATTACGAAAATCATGATGGCCATTGTCCTTGGATGACAGGCGATCCTCACATCATCTTATGCAAAATAACTGAAATTGTGTTTATATCGAGTGTGCTCTTTTTGCTCCTGAAGAATTCTTTTCTCTTTCTGTGTTCAGTAGTTTCATTGCAGAAAAATACCACTGACATACACTGTGCAATGTTCAACATTTTGTGCAAATGAAAATGAACATCTATCCTGGATGCGATTTGTGCTCCAATTCCCTTCTTCCGCCAAGGTTCGTCTATGTTTTCCGATCTTAAGAAGATGTATACTGAAGAAATGAATTAGGAAAACAAATATTTCCGGACTATTATAAACTTGATAACCTCGTAAGTTATTGAATTATTCGTGACAGGTACGTTATTTTATGGTCTCTATGTAGGCTTAAGAATAAATTCGAGTTTTTATTAAAGTAATTATTATACGCTCCTGAAGAGAAGGTCTAAGGTAAAGAAAATATAAAAAATAACATACTTATGCTAAACATGCACCAGAAGATTCGCCTGTCACTAGAGTTAAACACAACTTTCAACTGCACCGCCCTCACACAATAGACAATTCAAATAAGTCTCGCGCATCTGCAAACATATTCATGACGTAGCGCAAAGTCAGGAAACGATAAGGAATAGTATCGTCCAGTATCTGTAAATAAAATCCAGCTCATACTTTCCGATACTAATACTACTGGTATCGGCCGATACTGGTACTCGACATCGGTATCCGATCAGCCCTAATATACATGTATATTATTTTTGTTAATTAGCTTCGCTTTCCTGCCACTTTTTGCTAATCGCGACGATGAGAATGAATGATGATGTAATGAAACTGATAGACTCTCAAAAAGAACACACGTGACCAGCCAAACAGTGCCACTCCCAGGAACAAAAATCTAGATCTGCCTATGCGTATGGCCATATTTGGGGGGGGGGGCAAAGTTAAGATACATAAATACAGATTTATTTCCGTTTGCTAACGTGGAAGGAGTTCAAGTAGTATTCTTAAAGCACAGACACTTGAGAAAAACCTTAATTGTATTTACAATTAAGTAGCTCTGAAAATACAAACATATCTATCAGGGTGCATTGAAATTTATTCGTAGGTAAAATATTCACTGTATTCTGATTACATAATTATATAATAATAGGTATAGAAAGTTCATTGAGAATTTGATTTCACATTCTGTTTAAAATACTTATTCGCACTATCCTTTATTGGAATTTAATTACGATGCATAACGAATGTTCATAAAATATGCGTGGGTGGGTGTTCGTGTGGTGTGTGTGTGTGTGTGTGAGAGAGAGAGAGAGAGAGAAAGAACAAGGCAACTTCCAGCCACAGCATTGCAATATCAAGTAGTACACACATGCTTGCAGGTATAAATGTTTTTAAAAAAATACTATCGCAGATTATATAAAACATATTTCAAAACAGAATATTTTCAACTTCTACTCAATTCTTCCGAAGGTGGTTCTTCATTTAACATAACGTTCAATGGAATTCTTCATGGCCTTAGTGTCAATATCCAGTGTATTCTTATATACATACTTGACACTGAGTTAATTCTCTACCATAGTTGCCTTACCTAAGGACAATTCAAACTCAAAATGAGTATGGGTAAAATGTAGAACATCCATGAAGAACAAAAGGAGACAATTTTATTGAAAGCTCCAGTAAAAAGTACACTAAATTGCAGGTGAAATAAGATATTCAAATTAATATGAATGAAATATTATGTAGGGTGATTATCATAACTTAGAGTAAAACACGTAGTGCTTTTTGCTAATATTTCAATTGTTATACTTTGCATGTGACATAGTGAACAAATTATTTAATCTTACTACTTTTTATCCAGAAATATCAGTTTTCTTTCAAGCGGTAGCGAAATATTAAATATTTGTATTCTTGGCCCAGATGAAGCTATAAAGCTTAAGAGTTATATATATCACGTTATAACAAAGTTCATGTAAATACCAAACTGATGCACGCAGTGGCGTAGCGCAGTTCTCTTGGGCAAAATATTGGGCCCCCCCTTACTGACAAAAATTATGATGCCAGAGTGGGGCGGACGTATAATTTTTAGCTAGTCCCCTTACCAACCCCCAAAGTTGTACAACAAATTAACTTTTACCCCAAATACTCCCATTTTTGTTATCGACTTATACATCAGTGTATTACCGCCTCGAAATTAAATCAGGATGGTCTGAATCTCTGATAAATAACTGGAAGAAGAATCTGGAAATATTTTCTCGTATTTCTCGCACTGCCAGGAATCTTTTTTGGAGGAGGGGAAAACTTCTCACTGCCAAATATTTTGTTCGTGATCATTTGTGTCTTTTGCTTGAAACATTTTTTAATGAGGTTACATATAATACACAGATATTTTTAAAAAATATTGTTGTGCAGGGAATTGTTAAGGGATAGTAAACACTAATTTCATGGACTTTGAGGTGGTTGGAGATAAAGCTGTGATAGGACCCTATTCACTGGAAATTTGCCGCTTGGAAGAACTGAATCACTCCCACCGACCTTAATATCATTATTCATAATTTTAACGCTGCCACTTCTTTTCGATAGACCATTGATCATATATTTCTTAAAGAAATAACCGTTTTATTAATAGATCATCAGTGCTGGAATTTGCATAAGCATCCTTCCACATACTGCATTGTCTTCCTTCTATCCCCAAACTCTGAACAAGGAAATTTGCAGACAGGAATTTTCACTTCGAACACTGCAGATTACAAAATCGTAACACACTGGAAAAGAAAAACTGGTTCGTCAGAAATGTCCACATAATTTCAATATGTGAGAAAAATGAACTTCACAAAATTACACAAAATAATGGACACGTATAACTCATACGCTGTATATCCTGCTTGGCAGAGGAAGGGATAATGGCCCTCAGTTCAGGTCAAGGTGGTAATTTCCCCTGGGCCCCACCTCCTACTGGGTTTTTTGGCCCCTTTGAAGTAAAACGTAACATGTGTAGAAAATGTGGGAAATTCATTTCAACTCTTATTTCAATATGAAAAGGCTTGGGGGCCCCTTGAAAATATTTAATGTTAAATTTTAAATATCACGTGTAACACTAATATTAGCGGTAAAAGGTCATGAATTACCAAGTTTGATGTTTATTGTGCAGCAATAAGGAATCCCCTGGTTAAGCAACTGAATCTCACTCTACACTACGTTTACGACAAACTGCGTAGCTATAACGGTATGAGATGAAGGATATTCTCCTATCGATTCAGGCCCGTAGCTAGAATTGATCTCCAGGGGGGGGCTCATGGATTATCAGGGGGGGCTTTGTAAACCAAGTCCAGTTTTCAAAAGTTTAACAGTATTAAATGAAGGTAAAATATGTGTGTGGTGGAGGGGACAGTAGGGGGTCATTAAGTTATATATATATACGAGTATCTTTCAAAATATCGCTTGAAGTGTCAATTGACTGCTACTGAAATAATCCTTTACCACACACTCTATACTACTACTTTTGATGATACAGCTATTTATATCACACAAGAAAAATGGACAGTATTCAGTCATGGTGACTAGCATACATTCCACTCCCTGGCCGAAACAATAAAACTCCCCTTTGTAATGTTGAACTTCGACGCAGATACCGAGGGAATTTCCATGATGACGTCGTGTCAAAGTTACAGATTTCTGTCTAATCGGGAGGTTGCAGCTCGCAACAGGGGCAGCGAAGGAACAGATAACGAAGCTGCATTATAAATGAACTTTCTAAAGTCTAGAGAAGAGAATCTTCTAAATACTTGCCGCTATTTAGACTTTTTATAAATAAGATGAACGAATATAATAGCTGCTGTTCATTCTCTGTGAATGTATCCTTCAAATTTGGGAGCAGAATAATACGTATATTCACTCTTCACTGCAAACAATTTACACAAATAGTTTTACCTAATGCCAAGGGGGTTGACGGCAGTGCCAGGGGGGGGCTGACGGAAGTTCCACGGGGGGGCTAAGCCCCCCCCCCGGCTACGGGCCTGTATCGATTGCTATCTGCCGAGCAAGTAAGTTAATTCTGCATTTCGGAGGGGACCCACATGATAAGTTACCCGGGCCCCTCCTGCTGAGAGAATGCACCACTGCACTGCACGAGAAGTCGTCATATCATGTTACTGGGAACCAGATTTCTGTTTCGCAAATCGATCTTTTTTTTTTTTTGGAAGCGACACTATCTGTGGAATTATATAAAATTTCAAGAGCACATTGCGGGGCCCTTATACCTCGGCCCCCCTCCCCGCATTACGGGAGATGCGGGGGCGGCAGCTACGCCACTGGACGCACGTAAAGTAACCCTGAAGACCGAATGTTCTGGATTCCTATCCCGGTCTGGGCATAAGTTTTCCATTCATCATCATTCATCCTCATCGTCGTGATTAAACGAAAGAGACAGAACAGCGATGTAAAATGAGAAAATAAAAGTAAATGACTTTACACGCAGGGTTTTTTATCAATTGCAAGAAGCAGGAGGCGACGAAATACTAAATAAACTGAACACTGTCATAAAACTCAAAAAAATATTTGAAGTAAGAAAATCATGATATTGAAATTTGCTATGAAATTGAAAAAAGTTATATACAATCACTCTCTTCTGGTGCCGTCAGTGACGCTAAGCCAACAAGAAATAGATACGAGGATGAAAATGAAAATTTCCCCACTTGACTACAACTTGGAGCACTAAACAGATTTCACAAAACAGCAGCTGTTTTCTTTGACGAATTACGTATGCAGTTTGTTTGTTAAGACTGAGCATATCACATGTGTTCAGTCATTGTCTTGGCATTGCATTCCTGCGATACGAAAGATACACAAACACTGCAATCTTAATGGAGTTTACTATTTCCTTTTGAAAAGGTTTGTTTGTGGTATGATTTCACGATTGCACCACCGCAGAGAGGAATGAATGTTCTACTGAAAGCGACAATCGCAGGTGAACAAGAGTAAAACACGAGAACAAAGAGTTGACATTCTTCCAGAAGTTATACATTGCTGCTGATTCATGCAGAACACATGCTCTCTCTCTCTCTGTGCCACTCCTTGTATTCATTGTGAGTACTTCCACGAAGTATGGATCAGCACCGGAATGATAACATGATTTCTAGAAACTGACGAACAAAGCTGTTGTGACTGCGGCCTTCCACGAGACAGTTTATCACTGGCCTTGAACCCTACAAATCACATTTTTCGAACCCGCTGTTCTTATGTATATCTAATGAGATAAAGAGAGGATGTCCAATACAAACCTGATAAATCTCCTCGCGTTACTAACCTACCAAAGTTCTCTCGACTCCACCAAGAGATTGTATCTTGGCTAGTGGCGGCGTAAGAAAAAAAAATGGTGGTAGAAATGTATATTTCGAGGTGTGAGAAACAGAGGAACGTACCTAACTTCAATTTACCAAATTTACAGGAGAGAGGAATTCTTAGGAATATATCTGACTCTCAAAAAGAGTCAGTAAACTGCATACGTTATCAACCTTACTGCTAAGGATATGTGGATCTAACTCCAAATGGAGGTCTTCATAGGAGATACGTTCAACAAAACCGAAAACCGCTTTTTGGAGTTGCGTCTCTGGTTCTCTTTCGATGATTTGAGTTACAACAGCATTTCTTTGATAATTATTTTTTTGTTTGCAGAGGAGGACGGAGTGTTTCTCTCTGGCGTCGTCACTGATCATGGCTCAAGTGTTGGGCGATATTGAAAAAAATATCAACCAGGCGATATCAACTACGCGATATATCGTCACGATATTTTGACGATATATATCGTGTCGGTGATATATCGCCACATTTTGGCGATATATATCTTGGAGACTATATATCACCGATATCACAGTACGGAAAGAATATCGTCACGATATCAAATTTCCCATATCGTCCATCCCTATCACAACCACATAGTAGGCGCCAGGCGGCAGATGCTTGCGCACCCTATGTTGTTATACTCTGTCCCGGGAATCTCTGGAGCAAGCGAACGAAAGCAAGTCTCTGCGCAAGTAGTGACTCGAGAGGGCTCTGCCAATGAACAAGTGCAAGGGAATGTAATTGCGTGGAGGGGAAAAATGGACTGCAGTTTCCAGCCTATTGCAGCAGCGTGTACTGCATCGCTCCGCCCCCTTGCGTTCTCCCATTATGCGCGGCCATGCTACAGTGATTACCGGGACAGAGTATAGGTCCACATCCCTTTCTGCACCGCAAATTGTCATCCTCACAATAATAATAATAATTAGAAATAAATAAAACCATCAAGCTTATTATAGCACATATTTCAATGACGTGGTCTGGTCTTGCGACGAACATCTTTTAAAAGCGAAGGTTAAAGATGTATAACTACGAAATATTATATTGGCCAAGTAGGTAATATTCACGTTTACAATTCCAGCTCATTCCGGAAAAAACCTTCGTTCTCTAGTGCACACCACAATGATTTTCTTCGACAATTCCTGTCGTTTCGAAGTAGGTAGCTATGCGTAAAATTCCTACCAGAGCATAAAATTGCTGTCGTTATTGCAAAATAAAATAAAATAAAAATTTTCATCGCTGATTTTATCTTCCCCCGTAGCAATATAATAGTCATTCCGCAACACAAATATTTTCATTAGATTGGAAAACGTAAACCATTGTAAAGCTTCACATTTCATAAACCCCGCATTAAATTCTTGCACAAAAGAGTCTATGCAAAGTCCATCCAAACATCAGGTTGAAGTAAACGAGTAGCAATTACATTGCTCAAGATCTAACTGTTACAGCTAGTTTGGGAAAATGTAATTCAGTTACGGTTACAGAAATACAGCAATAAATAAAAGCACGTTTGCCACCCAGCCCCTGTGGCCTAATGGATAAGGCATCGGTCTCCTAAACCGGGGATTGCGGGTTCGAGTCCCGCCAGGGGTAAGTATTTTTTTCTGGCGGGATTTTTTAGCATTGCTATCACGTGTTTGTTAGCAAATTATTGCATGGTCACAAATCTGAATGCTTTATTAATCTCAGTAGTGGCCGAGCAACCATCCGAATGCATGAACGATCGTTCCACACAGTGTATGGCTGAATGCTGAACCTCGTGCGTTCAGTGAACTGTTGTTGTCAAAACCGGGGGAACATTTCCTAAATTGTAAATGAGTAGAATTAACGCCTCAAAACATGTCATCAAAAGCGTAAAGGACAGAATTGCTGCTTCAAGTTAAAACGCCACCAGTCTGCCAGTCATGGGTGATAACTGATAAGTGATTAGATTCTCTCTTTCTTTTTTTCCTCTCTCTCTCTCTCTCTCTCTCTCTCTCTCTCTCTCTCTATATATATATATATATATATATATATATATATATATATATATATATATATATATATATATCTCTTTATCATTCGCATTTTCTTTCCGTCCCTCTTTCAACTTCTACCTTTTCCACCTTCTTCTGTTTTTTTCTCTTTTCTTTTCTCTCTGATTCTTCCTCGTTTCTCTACTTCTGCCTTTGTTCTCTTCCTTTCCCTACCTATATTTCCTTATCTTTCTAACATTCTCTTTTTCCTACTTCCGTTTCTCCCTTTTTCCTTCCTTATTCCTCTGCTTCTCAAACTCTTTCTCTCGCTTTCATCCAGTGTCAATGGTCCCACATCCTCCACTCAAAAGCACATTTTTTAACACATGTCTAACATGAACTTGTTATTAAGTGTAGAAAAATTACGTTGGCCTATTTTTCTTTATGAAAATGTCCAAAAGGGGTTACGGCAACCTAAACCGCACACATTAAATAAACATTAATTTTTGACTTGCCACATTGTTATCTATAGGCTATGCACATACTTAACAAAATCAACTATGACGCCAGGTGTCCCGGGTTCGAATCCCGGTCTGGGCATGTGTGTTCTTTGTTAGTGTTCCTTCATGAATTTCATCATGTCATCATCACTCATCCTACGACGCCATATATATAATCATGGGATTAAAAAAATCTGGACATTTGTATTTGTCTGCACTTTTGAAAATTAAGGAGTGAAACAAGTTTAATAAGTAAATGAGTAAACAACAGAAACAATAAAATGAAAATTAATATGAGAAGCGTCTTTTAAAAATATAATAATAATGCGTAATATGTCCTTCTCCGTGGCCGTGCGGTCTAAGGCGTTGTGCTTTGAACTCCGACTGCGGGACGGCATGGGTTTCGAGTCTCGGCCTGTGTACAGGACCGGTGGCAAGGGAGGAAATTGGGGAGCTACAAAAGAGGGAACTGACCCTGTAACAACTTCTCTCGATATGGCTAGAATTTCAGTCTACAATTTGACTTGCAATCAGAAATACATGTATATCGGAGAATACACAGGTGCCCCTGTGGCCTAATGGATAAGGCATCGGTCTCCTAAACCGGGGATTGCGGGTTCGAATCCCGCCAGGGGTACTTACCTTTTTTTCCAACTTGAGTTAATATATCTAAGAACTTTAGAGTTGAGAAGTAATGGAACACGTTACCGTTTCGCTGATTGCGTTGCTATATTACATGAGTATTTGTAATGATATGTGGCTACTTTACTTGCGTTATTTCGATTCTGAACTGGAGTAATTGGTTTACCAGGACGAGACACGGTTTTTCATGTTCTTTCAAACTTGTGCATTTGAAAAACTAAATATGCTGACCAAGGCACTGATTTATTTTATTAAAGACACAAACTAAACGTAACGTTTCAACCTTCTAGGAAGGTCTTCTTCAGACTCTGTATCTCTTCAGAGTCTGAAGAAGACCTTGCTAGAATGTTGAAACGTTACGTTTAGTTTATGTTTTTAATAAAATAAATTACTGCCTTGGTCAGCATATTTAGTTTTTCATATCATGGAAACAAGGCTTCATGGTGTTATAATTGTGCATTTGATGTTACAGTGAGAAAACATGCACTACAGTGAAGAGATCCCAGCCTTGTGTAAACTGTTAAACTGTTAAATGTAAAAGAAAGTAACGGAAACGATAATAATGCATTATTTATAGAAACACTCGCGTACAGGTACAGTCGTGTGCAGGAGTAACAATAAGCCCAGTGTCACGTGTGCTATACTCCCACGCGCAAGATTCCTGTACTCAAGGGCGCCCGCAGGATTTGTTTCTCAGGGGGGAGGGGGTGCAGAGTCATAGAAACTATTATTAGAAGTATTATCATTGCTAATATTACTGTTATTATTATTATTATTGCTATTATTTTTGTTACTAGTACTACTTTAAAATAATAAAATTCAAATTGAATTAGATCCCACTTTAAACTGTAGGTCCAGTCCCGATTAGCCTTCCTGTGCATAAAATGGACTTAAAACGCCAACTCAATCAATCAATCAATGAAATTGAATTGAAAATACTTTGGTGTTGTATACAAGTTCAGACTCGAGTCTAGATAGAAACTGGATTCGTATTGCTTTATTTCAATAAGCATCTATCACTTCGTTGATGAATAGTTCTTTTTCTTATTGTACTATTTAACATTGCACAGATATCAATCAGAGTCAGAGACCATTTAATCTACTGTCCTTCATGGTACCGCTGATCTATGTTTTTACGTGCCGAAGGATACTGTAGCATAATAATAATAATAATAATAATTATTATTATTATTATTATTATTATTATTATTATTATTATTATTACTATTACGGCCTGCAAGTCACAAAAAAAACAATATTTTTGTCATAAAATATAGGTACAATTTCAACATTCGCATGACATTAACTCTTTCCAGAAATCTAAGGAGGCACCCTTGCCTGTACAGCTGCAATTTCGTAACCAATAAGTTTCCCCGCAACCCATGGATTCGTTTACATTGCCTTCATTCTTACAGCTGACAGAGAATAGTCGCTCAAACGTGACTCGGTGGAAAGCTGTGTTTATTGCAGGCGCAAGAAGAGAGATTATCTGCATAAACCGCACGATCGACTCGGAGGTTGTCGCGTGACCTATCTCCGCAGAATGAAAATGCAGTGAGTGCTTTGTCGGGTAGCTGTAATGAATCACATCCTGAATGAACAAGGTCAGTGTGTGGGAATGACGTGCGGTGGTTTGAGGAGCGCATGTGAACGCATTTCCTCTACGGATTTACCCTCCTTCGGTTTTTTTTTCTTCGCCTAAATGTTGCACCAAACTTAAATTCAGTTGTGCTTTTTCTTACTTCTTCCCACACTCATTTTTTTCTACCCAGTCTCACTTGAAGGATGCGTCGTGGACGACACACTCCTTCCAGGACGTCTGAAAAAGACAATAGGTTGTCGATTATCACACGAGTAATTGGTGATGATCTTTTACCTTCTGCGATGCAGTGGCGGCGATTAAGCAACGGTGTGCATTTTTTTTTCGGAGCGAGCCGCATTCTGGAGGAGCGGCATATATAATAAAACATTTAGTAATTATAATTTGTCTTTCGTTTTGGAAGTTGTTTAAAGGCAGAAATGATAATCGGAGATCATTTTATGGGAGATTAGGGAAACAAGCTACTGACAACCTCTGCACCAGGATACGTAAAAATCCATTCCTTACAAACACGTAGGATTAATGAAAATGGTCATGGACGATTTGCCGCTGTACAAGGCAAGTTCATTATATAGTATCCAATTACTACGTTACGCAAAGTGAAGTGCAAGTGTGTGCGAAATATTACAGCTTCCCCCTGCGTACACCAGTGGCCGTGGGACATAATGAAGGCAAGTAATGCCTAATTAGGTGCAATATATTTAATGATAGTTTCTTCACAAGCAAGGTGCAAAATCTTTTTTGTGTGTCATCTTCGAATACAAGTTGCTCTTAAGTCCACTTTATTCACAGATAGGCCAACCGGGACTGAACCTACAATTTAACGTGGGATCCGAACCACTATGTGCCTCCAGCTGGTGTCGAACCCTGGATTCCTTGCTTACAATGTGACGAGGTTATCACTACGCCATGCGTGGCGGTTTTTTTTTCATTTCATAAATCCGCCCTACCAAAAATATGGTCGAAACTGCATCTAAGAATCCAGGACTATGGACAAAAATTTCGAAAGATTGTTTTGATTCCACTTTTATAGTTTTAAGTGGGATCCAAACCAGCATGGGCACCATTGGCAATCGAACCCTTGATTCTCGCTCTTGACGTCTAAAACCTGACAATAAATCTTTATTTCACAAAAATAGAAGACAATCTACAGCAATTCTTGCTCGCTCTTCTGTGCTAAGCGTTGGTTCAGTTACCTGCAACATAAATGGTACAGAATTAATTTTCCTTCCCTGTGATAGTTACCATTATACAATGGTTTCTACATGATGTATTGCCAACTTAAAAATAGATATAGACTTATCAGATACCCTGTATAATAATATACCGATTATTACAGTCTGTATTTTTTTTCTTCTGGTTGACTCATTACCAAATTATGATGCAGCTGCTCTGACTTTGCGGTTCACAGAATCACATTGGCATACGCACCCGTGATGCACTTGCCAACGCATGTCCCACAAAAACTGAGCCATAAACACAGTCGGGCAGGGACTGAAACACATGGCAGAAGCAGAAGCGGTGCAAAGCCTAGAAGACTCGGTTGCAAATTTACACTCACCTCATTTAGTGCTGCAATTCATTTCTATATTACAGCATTTTTGTCCAAGGTGCATTTCGACCGATATTATTAGATTGTTCTAGGTAGGATTTTCTATCCCTTCGTGTACTTTGTCTTTAATGATTGTCAGTGACAACTTTTCTAATCAATTTTACAAAACGTTAAAATGATTGCATCAAAATTGAGGTATTTAAATTACACGGTTCTACTAAATTCGTTAACTATGCAGAGCATAAACACATGAAATCTAAGTTTGGAATGTTATTAAGTTGTTGTTGCTATTATTATTATTGTTGTTGTTATTATTACAGCTGAAAATTTATTGAAAAATTGATTGCTTCGATTTTCTGCCACTTTTGGCTAATCGCGAAGATGAGGAAGAGTGATGATATTGATGAAGGGACATTCACAAGCAACACCCATGTCCAAGCTTGGACCCCTGACGTCGTAGAGCGCACAGGTGGGAAAAGAATGAGAACATAGTTTTGAATGCTATTGTTTTCTTCCCAATGGGTCCAATGGGCACGCTGTTCACTGTAACCTCGTTTGCGATCTTTTACCACCTGATACCTTCTTCCCTTTTAACCATTCCCTCTAACAATCTAGTAGCAGGTAGTTCTTTCTCAGCCTGTTGACCCAGACAATTTCTTTTTTTTTTTCTTGATCACCTCCAGCATTGCTCTTTCTTTCACCAACCCTTTCCAGCATAGTTTATTTCTCCTACTTTGGCTACACTCAACACAAAACACTTCATTTCTTGAAAGGTTCAGAAAAAATCTTCTATTAAAGGCTTCCTTTGCCACTGTTATTTTCACTTTAAAATTCCTGACCACAGCTCATGCCACTGTTAATAATGCATCCCACGTAGCTATATAATTTGCTTAATTTATTAAATCTTGAATACATTTCTTGTCATTTACGATGCATAACCCACAAAATATACTGCAATCTGTATTGCAATAATACTAGAGCCAATACTTAAAAAAATCACTATTGTTCGTCATTATCATACTTATTGGATTTCGATGAAACGGACATCTCATTGAAGTCAGGTTTAATCGGGAACGCAAGCAACTTGCAGTCGGACTTGTTACAAATACGCCAGGTTATTTATGCAGCAAATTCGTTCAAAATGCAAATACATCCAATATTGTACACGGTACTTCTTTCGAGGAATCAGCTTCCCTCGCGAAAGTGGAAAGTTGCTAATCAAGTAATCAAAGCGTGAAAATGAATGGAAAATTAATGTTGCGTTGCTTGAACGTAGTGTCATCTAATTGATTAACTATAATATGGAGAAGTTTATTCCTGGAATGCAATTCCTGCGCTTTAAAGACTTCGATTTGTGTTTGTTTCATTGCCCATAAAATTGGTTAAGTGAAGTTTGTCACTTTCTCTTGATACCACCATGCTTGAAGTGCGCTTTATGGCTAACTTTGTCTTTTGATATCATAATTTATACTAAACGCACGGCCATGAAATTAGGCGGGTGGCAGAAGTTCGCGCTGTTGCCACGTCGGAGCACAACCCCGTGTGTTTGGAAGTTTAAGAGTTGAGTTGGTGTTTTAAGTCCACTTTATGCATAGTAAAGCTTGTCGCCCACAGAGACGCCGGAAACGCGCTACCCGGAACCTCCGAGTGGAAACTTCCAATTTGCCATTCCGAGGGTACTCCGCCCATGTACCGCGCCGTCAGGTGCCGAATTACGAAGAGCACTGATTGCGGTGCACGTGTTTCCAGGTACCGAACCCGGCACCCCCTTGATTGCAAGGCGACGACGCTACCACTGCGCCATTGGGGAGGCAAGGAGGTTTAAGAGAATGAAATATTGTAGACTTCTTGTTCTAGAGTTGGTCTTTGTAATCCATGTGATACAAACTGACAGTATTTGTTCGAAAAGTCGGTCTGACGCTCGAACTAGGCAGCGCAGAGCAGCCCGGTTAATATTTCCATACAGTGCGCGGGAACCAGCGACTTTTGTCCCGCTCTCGATTTACTTTTCCCGCATGTGGCACCAGCGCAATTCTGTCCAGCCTCCTATTTTCATGGCCGTGCGTTTACATATAAAAATGATTTCAGACAGACGTTTCCTAAACCACAGAAATCCAAGCGCGCGATCCGGGAATGACACATGAAGGGTTGCGGAATTCTATTCTGGATTCGAATATATTCTAACTTGGAGTCTTCTGTTCGTATCCAGGATAAGGAAATATTAGCATCGCTCATTCGGAAGACCTTCGTTCGTGCATAATGTGTGGTGTGTGTGCGCACGCAAAATGTCTCGCTGGAGGTTCTGGTTTCAAATTATGTCCTAGTGTCCCTTGAAAGTTTCCCCTTATCAATTTCATCTCATCGCCATTCATTCTTAACGTCTTAATCAGCCAAAAAAGAAAAGCGGCGTAAAATAAAGGACCGTATATTCTAGGCTAGCAGGCTATCAATGAAATGTGAAGCCTAGAGAGTGAAATACAGTATAAAAACTTAATAGAAATTATTAATAAATTACTCATTTTATTAAGAAGACAATGGTGATTCTGGCGTTACCAACCTGGCTGCCGTTGGCATGGCAACGTGGCTTTCTTCAAGACGCCGCGAATGAGCAAAATGGATGTGAGACTAACCACTTACAAACGGTGTTTACGAGGGCCTAGTCTTCTCCATTCCTCGTATCCTAGGACCGCATGTCATAGTGAGATAGTCCACATCTTGGACTCGTCATGCACCACTGATATATCGATAGTTTTTTCTGGCTTGTTATTTGGGAATATGGAACTGACTTGGCCTAGATCCAAAACTGAACCTATCATTAAAAAAAATTTAAAAAATTAAAAACACAGCAAACTGGGAAAGTAATAATGATAATACTAACAATTTAGTGAAAATGTCTGCACTTGTAAATAAATACGTGGAGGTACGTACAGTACATGCGCGTGTTTATATACAGGCACAATTACCTATATGTTGTACTACGAAATTCTGAAAAATTGTGATAGTTTAGACTAAGTTCTCTCCCTAGTCGAGTAGTACACAAGCGTTCTTGGGTATTTCGTTTCTAGCTAGAGTTCTGTCTGTCAGAGCCTGCAATTTCGTGCCTGAAATATAGATTTTTGCCGCTTGAGCTTCCAAAAAACTAATAATAATAATAACAACAAAAATAATATCGTTATTCAGCGAGCGAGGTTCAGTATATGCTGCTCTCCCACCTGGCCCTCGTCAGGATACAGATTACACATATGTGTAGCTATATACAGAGTGATGCAAAAGTAAGTTGACGGTCTTTCTTTTGTATTTCGTTTGTATTTTTTGTATTTTACATTGAGTGGTAGCAATGAGTGACTCCCACGATCCCCAGACATTACGCCCGTGGATTTCTTTTTCTGGGATGTGATGAAAGAGAAGGTATTCCAAAGAATACTAAACCTGGCATATGTCAACTGTGAACTGTCAACCTACTTTTGCACCACCCTGTATAATAGGAATAGAATATAAACGCAATTATAAAATGGGAATAAGACAAGCAAAATCATGCTGGGAAAGGCCGGCCTCATGTAGTCTACAGTCCCATCCATCACAATGCACTTCGTCACATACATGCATACGAGAAAAAAAAAAAAACTTTTGTTAAACGGAACTTCCTTGTTTCTTGAGCAAGTGTGTACCGCAAGTGTTCGTGTCACTTCTTGTTGGGTGACGTTGCGGTGCGGTGCGGTGCGCCTTTGTAATGCACCAACGAGGGCGTCACGTTTATCCCCCTCCCCCTTTCCCTCTCCCAAAAAAGAGCTTGAACTTCATTGTTGTGGTAGGTCTTCCGCGCTCCCTTGAGTCAACGACCGAGACAGTTAATTTCCAGACAAATCACCCTTTTTTCCCCGCTTGCTTTCCAAGAGTTTCCATCGCCTTGAACTTCGCTCGGACGTGAACGGCGAGAAGTGAGGAGCGTGCCTAACTGGGATAAATTTCTCTCGTGCGACCTACGCAACGGGCTGCTTCCAGGCAGACCGCAACAGTCAGCAGAGCATGTAAAGTGAACTTGCTTCGCCTCTCATCCGTGGAAATCGCTGATTTTACGTTAACAACAAATTCCTTCCCTTCCTGTAATCAATGTTGTTTATCTTAATGTTAAGATCGACGAAAAGTCTGAGGACGATATCAACAATCTGATGATTAGAGCTCGGCTTTGTATGTAATTAGATTACATATTGTATTATTTTCTAGATACATAACATGATCTTGCATATGTTTTATGTTACATATTTTTACATATTTGCCAGGACATTACATATTTTACATATTTGCTAATTTACTTTACATGAAACAACATATTTATTATTATTATTATTATTATTATTTATTATTTCCATAGGGTTACAATTAAGCCATACAACTTTTCATTTTGAACAAAATTAATACAAATAATGACTTGATGCCCTATATAGTAAAAAAAATATGCAAAAGATACATCTAAGGAAAATGTGATGAATTTACATTAGTATATATAGTGTTCTATAGTAGCAATGAATTAAAGAAAGTTTGAGAGTTATACACATTTAGAAGAAAAGAAAGTGTAAAGGTGTGTGGGTTTGGATATGAGTGTGTATGGAATTGATGTTCGAAGTACAAGGATGAAAATTTTAAAATATATGTGTGTGGGTGGGGGGTGGTGAGGAGGAGGGGGGGGTAAGCACTGAAAATAATATTACTGGAGTTAGAATTTGTAGACATGTGAACGTAGAAGACGACAGAACTGCGCTTTGCTGGTACTGAGTTTGATCTTCGTCGGGATTGAATTCCAGGTTACCGCTGCTAAGTACGAGAAAGACTTCTGACCAAATCTGCTTTTGTTGGGTTTGGGGATTACTAGGTCTCTATGTAAGGACGATCTGGTGTTTCGGGTGCTGAACTCAGAACGGAGCTTAATCCTATGATGCAATGGAGATGATTTGTTATGTATGCTATGGAATACCTTATTCAAGTAGATGTAATGTATTCTCGAAGTGACTGTAGGTATATTGTAAATCTTGCGCAATTGTTGGGAATTATATTCTTGGGGGTGCATGTGTATGATTCTTAAGCAATTGTTTTGGATAGTTTCAAGTTTCTTCAGATGAGTTATGTTACCGCCAAAAATAAGACTAGCACCATACTCGAATACGGGACGAATAAATGAAAGGTAGAAATGTCTACTCAGATTTCTATTGAGATATTTACGAATTTTTCGAAATATGTAAATATGGTGATAGATTCTACGAATATAGTTATTTATTTGATAATTAAAATTTAGCTGAGGGTCGATAATGATTCCGAGATATTTTAAATGATTGCTCAAAGGTACTCTGGCGTCATTAAGGGTAATATCTATGGTGTTAGCCGGGATTCCCTTACCGGTGTGAAGCACCATGGCCTTCGTCTTTGCAACGTTAAGTTTCAGGTTGTTCATGTTGTACCACGTTAATACTTTGGGGAATGAGTTTTCCATTTTCTCCTTTACATCCTGGTACGTATCTCCAACATGGACGAGAAGGCAGTCATCTGCGTACAGAGTAATCGACAAATCTGAATTTATTAGTGTGATATCGTCAATAAATAGGTTGAATAATTTTGGGCCAAGTATAGAGCCTTGTGGAATGCCTGCAGACACTGACTGCTCGGTGGAAAGTGAACATCCTACTTTCGTTGATATTTTTCTATTTGCGAGAAAACTTTCCATCCAGAGAATTGTTTTGCTATTGAAACCAAATCTGTTCTTTAATTTTTCTATTAGCAAATTATGATCAACGGTATCGAAGGCTTTGCATACATCCAGGGAAATTAATCCAACTAGGGAATTGCTTTTTTTGTCCAGTATCTCGCGCCATTCATTAATTAAACTAAGTAATAATAATTCCGAGGATACATCCTTCCTGAATCCATACTGTCGATCAGACATCAGATTGTTGGCTTCCAGGAAAGTTGTCAGTTGCTTCTCTATTACTTTTTCCATAACTCGGCTTAATGTTGGGGTTAAGGAAATCGGCCTGTAGTTACACGCTAGGGTAGGAGATCCAGATTTGTGAATTGGAGTTATTATAGAGTGCTTCCAGCTCGTTGGAAATTGGCCACGTTCGAAGGACGTGTTTATTATGTCGGCGAGGGGCTCCGCTATAAGTGGGGCCAACACCACCAGAACGCTGTTGGGAATGCCGTCCGAACCTCCTGCCTTTTTTACGTTTAATTTATTAAGGATTACCAAAACTTCATCGACCGTAACAGATTTTAATGAGAACTCTTCAATTTGTTGGACAACAGCTGAATTGGGGTCTTTTCTTAGAATATTTATGTTCGAATTGCGAGGATTAACGTGCGCCGATGCTTTGCAGATATTAGAAAAATGAATATTTAAATAATGAGCTATGTCGGACGGGCTCGTTAGGAGGACATTGTCGACTAGTAAATGATTAATTGTAGTTTTTGATTCTCTACCCGTGACGTCATTGATAACCTTCCATTTGCAGTTGTTATTGCTAGTGGTCTGGTTCACCATATCTCTGTAGTAATTTACTTTTGCCTGCCTAGTAATTGTTGTGCAATGATTTCTAAAAGATTTGTATTGCTCCCATGTATAGTCACAGGAAGGATCCACCGCTTTCTTGAAAAAGCGGTTCTTCTGTGAAATTAATTTCATAATTTGAGGGGTGATCCAGGGCTTCCTGCTTTCTCTCACCCTGAGAGTTTTCAAGGGAGCAAATTCGCCGAGTGCAGTCGAAATGAGAGACTGCAGATGACTGACCTTGTCGTCCACGGTTAAGTCGGGAGATGTACTTGCGTGGAACGGAAGAGACGACGCGAAGGTGAAAAAATTAGGTTCGTATATTTTATGAATTTTACGGGTAGTAATTAGCTTCCTTGGCGTGCGCGTTATATTAATTTTGAGTGTGGTGTAAACGAGAAAATGGTCACTCATGTCCTCATAGACCGTTCGTGTGACTGTGTGCAAGTGAGGGTTCGAGGAATAAATGTGGTCGATTAAAGATTCGGATGTCCACGTAATTCTTGTAGGCAGAGTAACGAGTTGTTTGTGTCCTAGGACTGATAACGTTTCCATTAATGTATCTGAGTCTTTGTCATCTTTCAGCAAATTTACATTCATATCTCCAAGGAATATTGATAGATGGCTCGGTGGTAAGCTACTGATCATCCTTTGCAAGATTTCGCACGCTTTTCCAACCGATCCGCTAGGAGGTCTATATCCGCAACCTATGATAATTTTTTTATTTGTTTTTGGGCACGAGACTCGCACCCATAGTCCTTCAAGGTCACTTTCATTGACCGAAATTACGTTAGAGGCAAGAAGGTTGTTCTTAACGAAAATAGCGGTACCGCCTCCCCGGGTGTCTCGGTCGTTTCTAAAGAGATGGAAATTTGGAATGCTGTATAGAGGGTCAGGAATAGATGATTGCAGCCACGTTTCGCTCAATGCGATTACATCGAATTTTGTTATTTCGGATGCGGAGAATTCCGTGAATTTGTTGTCGAGGGACTGAACGTTGAGGTGGCAGACGTGAATGTGGCCTTCCCCCTCCGCGAGCTGGACGTCCGGCAGGGTAGGATACAACCTCAAAAGCACTTGCTTTAAACCTGTCGGCCCCTTGAAATGTGGGTCAGCGGTCGGGGAGGGGATGTCTTCGAGGCTAGCTACTTGGGGTGGAAAATCAGCCATTTCTTGCAGATGCGAATGACCTGGGTGTGACTACAAGTGTTGCAAACTCAGTATCAGCTATGGCGCATTTCGTAAACTGTCTTCGTGTTGTTTGTTCAGTGCATCTGGGGGGATCGGGGAAGATAAGTACGGACTTGTGGGGTGAGTTTGTAAAAGTAGGGAGTGTTAAAAATTTGAGATCCTGAGAGTGAAATTTATACATTTGCATACTATATGAGGTAGATGACATGAAAGAATAAATAGCTACTTAAAATTATTTGAATGAGATTGAAAAGGTACTTTCAATTCTTACAATGAAAATTTAAATTTAAAAAATATGAAAAACAAAAGAGAGAAAAAAAGAAATAAAATAAAATAAAAATAAAAACACTTGAGAATGACTCAAACTAAAAGGCGGTTGAATAACAATGTTCCCAGCAACCGATCACTGTGTTTTGTGTTAGAGGCGACCAAGTTCATCAAAAGTTGTGACGTAGTGCCTGACATTGTTTCTTTTAACCACAATGCGGCCATCGAATGTCCACACACACTTCATACCGAATTTCTCGATTGCTCCCCTGTAGAGCTGCAATCTGGAGAAGCACAAATCTTCTTTGATAGAGATTCTGCTACCTTTGAGCTTTTTCTTGGAGTTAAAAACTCTGGCCCGGGAATGATAGTTTGTAAATTTAACAATGATTGGTCTGATCTTACCTTCAGATTCGGCCCCTATCCTGTGACTCCTGCATATTTCAGATGGCTCCAATTTCACTGCTAGCTGTTCCTCAAAGAGAGAGAGAGCAACATTATCTGTGTTTT
Source organism: Lepisma saccharinum (assembly GCF_977018435.1). Taxonomy (NCBI): domain Eukaryota; kingdom Metazoa; phylum Arthropoda; class Insecta; order Zygentoma; family Lepismatidae; genus Lepisma; species Lepisma saccharinum. The sequence goes on from NC_139229.1 coordinate 141,026,239, forward strand.
CATTCGGGGTCTCCGGAATCCCGAATATCCGGATACTGTTCCGCCTCTGATACTGCTCCAGATCCACCACCTTTTCTTCTAATTTCACCAGCTGTTTCTTGACCTCTTGGTTTTCTTCATTCTTCCTCCTAAGCTCTTCCTCGAACTGGTGAACTTTCTCCGTGTTAAAGTCGAGGAGATTTTGTAGACGAGCCACCACTGCTTTGGTGATTGAGTCTATGAGGCAATCCTTGATCATCGATAGAATGTCAGGGGATTGCACCACTGACTTCACCTCCTCCGTCACTTGTTTCAGTAAGTTCGGGGGAAAACACTCCTTGACGGCAAGGGACGGGCTGCCTGCCGATGCCTGCTTCTTCGGAGGAGCCATATTGAATGCACAACACTGCCAATTCACACGCACACGAGAGTTCAATAGAAGGAGCACACTGCGTAAAGATAATCTTATTTTCGTACACGATACTGTTCCTACAGCTATTGTTTCACGCCAGTAAGATGCTACAAACGACTGCAATTTTTTCCTTCTCCTTCTTTATAGAAAGTGCTGGGACAGCGTAATTTGCCCGTCTAGCTAGCTGCCGCCATCCAGGTATAATATTTTTTCCAGGTAATTTTTTCCACTGTTTCGATCTCTGAAACATGATGAAGAAAATTTGTACCTCATGTGATACCAAATTTTCTAATCAATGAGATGTTTAGTGCTTACGGTCACCTAAAATTGATTGCCAAATCGACAGACAGGCTGAAGACAAAATAATAATAAATAAAAAATACGGGAACTTTATTTATCGAAAGATGTTGGAGTCCCCCCCCCTTCCCCTTTCCGATTATATATTTTCGTTTCGCTTTTACGTTTAGGCAAAGCACCTAGAAACTTGGCATCGGTGGACAAGAAAGCTATTTTCCTGTACGTAGCGAGTTTAACAAAATGTATTTTCTTTCGATTGTTCTTTCTGTAGATGCTTCTTTTTACAATTTGTTTCGAAAGTTACGAAGAGCTCTCTTACATATTTGCATATTATACATTAATTTGCGATGTGAAAAGTAATTAATAGTTGACAAAATTGGTTTCTTAAATACTCGTATGTACACGTTGCTGTGCTTTTTGGAGTTTATAAATTTGATACAAATTTTAATTTGAACAACTTATGTCCTTAAAATTAAGTTCAATATGTTCAAATAAAATAAATATCTAGCAGAATTCTTGAAATTCTTTGGATACTCGATTGTTATTAATGTTACATATTCTTTGATACTACATATTTAGCTACATATCCTTTTGATAATACATATTTAGGTACATATTTTATCAATGATTGTTACATATTTATGCACATATTTTGTACTTTGATATTACATAAAAATCCAAGGTCTACTGGTGATGAAAGTGCAAACAAATGTACGGCATCTTGTCTGATTTTTTTCTTGTAATTATTACTGCTCCACTAAGCAGCAAAGCTGTAAAACAGTATTTGTCGGATCAGTGACGTATCCTTGGGTTGAAACCATTGCAAGTGCGGACCTACGGGTTTCATTTTTGTTATTTAACGTCGCTTTTCTGTCACTTTTGGCTAATCGGAAAGACGAAGATAAGTTATGATATGATCAAATTGATGAAGAGACACTCACATAGAACACCCATGCCCAGGCTTGATTCGAACCCGGGACCACTGGCGTCGTAGTGCGCTCTGCTAGCCACTGTGGCACTAAGGGACAGATCATATGATGGAAACATCAAGTTATGATTTGGTTTATGCATTTTATACTTTACTTTTCGAGCTAACTCATTTTCTATAATTCTTCAGAAATATCAATTAACTGAAAATAATTCATTGGTTATTTTATATCTCTTTTACTACCTCTGGTTAATCGCGAGTTCGCGACAATGAGGGTGAACTAGGGCCTCTGGCTTTGTAGCGCGGTATGCAGCTTATCTCCTTGCCGGCGGAAGTGATTTCTTATACCACTTGTCATAAATATCAATTATTTGCTTTTTCTGCAACAATTGAACGATACCCCACTCGTGACTCCCCATTTTAGCTCTCTTATCCTAAAAACGAATGCCAGATAAATTTGTATTTTCTTTCATTTTACATAGTACTTCTGTTCTGCCACTTTGGATTGAAATTAAACTGCGTGACTCAACAGCCATTTAAGGCATAATCTTTGAGCAAATGCTTTTAATAATTGCGAACACCTATTCTAAATAGCCCTGTTGTTGATTTTTTAATTTCACATCTAATTTATGTAACCAGTAACAATTAATGTTCCTTGACATGATATTGTACAAAATTTGGGAGGTGGTGGAAAATAACTGAGCAACATAGTTGCCAACATTCTTCACTTCCAGGAATTCATCGATCTATAACGCCAGTGACAGGACAGCAAATATTATTTTCCTAGATAAATAATTATTCTTTATGAGTTCAATGAAACACTTATGATTCACGAAGACATTTCTTGTAAAAAGCGTTGGAAATTACTTTCCACACTATCTAAATTCCGATCGAATGCATGAATAAGCTTAAATGTGCGACGCTGAAGTGTATAAACAATCTGTTCACTAAGCAATTGTTAAATATCTTCACTGCATACATTACAGTGCAGATGGAAAGTTCAAGGCCATCAACCTGGATTGTTAAAATCGCTGTGTTGTTGCAGCGTTTTATTACAGTTTGACCAAGATAAAAACCTGCCTGTGGTGTTGTAGTCGCAGGGCCCACAGGCACAAGATAGCGAGAGGAGAAAACAAATAACTATGCACTTTTGTTCGTAAGTTTGCCTGGGGCATTCTTATCTTGGTTAAGCTGTAGAAGCAATGCGCTACGAGGAAGCTTCATAGAACCTCGCTGATGTTACACGTATCAGCTCCACTATCATTTTCTCCATCTCCTCAACTTTCCCCAAATACTAATTTCATTTGTTATTTAGCGTCGCTCTTACTAATCGCGACGATGAGGATAAGTGATGATATGATGAAGAGATACTTACTAAGAACACCCATGCCCAGGCCGGGATTCGAACCCGGGACACACCTGGCGTCGTAGCGCGCTGTGCTAACCACTCCACCCTCCGAATGTCAAACCTATTGTGCATGTCCCTGGGCTCTTGCACGTAACAGTGTCCCCATCTGCTTCTTCAAATCGAAGCGAAACCCACGTGGGATACTCCAGCCAACTTACAGACAGATATCCCACAACGGTGGAGAAAATGATGGGTAAGTTGGTGCGTGTAATAGCAACAAGGTTCGATCAACTTTCCCATGGGAAATTCCACGTGGAGAAGATAAGTAAGTCGTTATGTGTAATAACATAGTACTACTCTCTACCCCCATAAGCAAAGTATAGTGAAAAAGGAATGAGAAATTACTTAGAGCAACTACACAAAAGAGAACAATTCACATCCTTATTTTCACTGCTAACGGAAGATGCAAGGGACTTTTTCCAACTATCCTGGCAACTTATAAATTTTCATCCATGCAAGCGATAATTTTGTCCCCCCTCCACACCCCATCCAACAAAATAATAGTCACATGGAGTGTGGTATTTGGAAAATTTCCATGAGGAAAAATTTTAGTAACTTCTTTCAAATATAGAGGGTCAAAAAAATATAACCAGAGAGAGAATTCCCCTTCACCGCTATTTACAAATACCACCCAAGTCACACGGAACAATCATTTAAATGGGATTATTCAAATGAAAACGCCTTCCTGAAGAGGGTATTATGCTTGGAAATGTCATCAGTGCGAATCGAAGACACCCCACCTGACTAATATGAAACTGATAGCATGTACCCAGCTTATTATAAGAAAAAAATGTCATTTGATCACTTTCCATTTGTAATCTAAATATTTAGATTGCATTTGCTTATTGAACGTTGCAACGTTTTTGTTCCATTTTCCATTATAATATGGAAACTCGACAACAACAAATACAAAGAAATAAAATGACATCCCGTGAATAATTTAATAAGATTGTAGTGCCATTTTCCAACAATAAGATTGTCTTTCTCCACGACCTCAAAGTTGCGGTAATCATTCTGCGCGGAAGGGTTGGAGGGGTGTAATTGAGACCAATCTTTTGTTCGGCCTCAGTCTGTTTCAACCTTGCGCGTTAGAAGAAACAAATCCCGAATCTTTCTGGTCCCAGTTGGGAACAAAGAAACAAGTTCTCTCTCGTAGAGGTTCGTTGGGCTTACGAGCGATCCGCCATCTACGCAGTTCCGAACAAAAGAAGGACAGAAAATTAGCCCGAGAAGGTAATAACTGGCAAAGGAAGGAGAAACTATGCCTGTTGGGTAACAGTACGGAACCGCGTCCACGTTCCCGTTGTCATTCAGTATGCCATCCTATCTATTTTTTTTTTATTTCTTTTTTTTTTTTGGGAAGAGAGAAAGAGGTGGGTTGGCTCAATGCAAAGGTCTCTTTTCTCTCACGGAATTACTACAAATTTTGGTCGAGCCCAACATAGTTGTTGGAACTTAAGCATCTTATCCCTCCTCAAACTACATCAGAGATATTCAGAAGTAAGATTATTCATACATACAGAGAAGGATGAAGAGAAAGAGAGATAACTGTATGTATGTCTTAGAAAGAGACAGAGAAAAGACGTAAAGAGAATGAGAGACAGAAAGTGATGCGAAGCTATAGAGAACAATAGGAAGAAAATAGAAATATAAATAGATACAGAAAATCTGAGGGACAGACAGTAAGAAAGTTGAAACTAGAGGAAGATAGAGAGAGGAACACCATTGGTAGTCAGGCCAAAATTATACAGCCTTTTTTTTATCCGACTTTTAAAAGAGAAATATGTGCCAGGGGGAGGTTATGAACACAATAACTCCCCACAGCCACAGTACAAATCGAGAACTTGAGATATTTGAAAAGGAACCATGTAAAAAGAGTTTCTAAATAAAGATTTCAATGTTGGCCTTAGAGAGGCAAATTTGAAAAAGGAGCCTAGGGCAAAAATACGATGCATTTAAGATTACACTGATGTGTAAAATTTACAAATTTTGAGTGTAATGATCCAAAAGGAAATTCTATTGCTTCCCAGCATTTAACTGGCTTACTTGTACAGTAAGTATTGAGTTAGATCCCGTAGGTGAATTGTATTGTAACAATTGGTGAACTTGAATGGTTTGAGTTGGTGTTTTAAGTCCACTTTATGCACAGTAAGGCTAATCGGGACTGGACCTACAGTTTAAAGTGGGATCCGAACCACTTGTGCCTCCACCGGGTATCGAACCCGGGACCCCTTGATTACAAGACAATGACGCTACCACTGCGCCATGGAGGAGGCCGAACTTGAATGGAACCAACAGATACGCGTACATAGGAATGAATCAGAATCGTTCTTGTCATATAAAGGAAATAGAATCGCACTATTTAATCATTCTTAAATACTGAAGCTGATTCATAATTTAAATCTCAACAACACAAGTATCAATAAATGTAATTCTTGAATAATACATGTCTAAAGTTAGCCCAAAATTAAAGCATGTAATAGAAGTATGCATACAGCAATTTATTGCTTTATTTACTGAAATAATTTGATAGCACGAAAACCTTTTAGGCTACTAAGTCTGATTCTACACCGTTCTAAACTTTTTCACGCCACTTGCTCAAAAATATGCAAAAAAATGTCATAAAATATATTGCACAGAAAAACACTGAAAGACCAATATAAAACAATTGCACAGTTCTGATGTTCTGGAACAATTGGTTCCAAATCCTACAAAGTTCACTGATTTAAATTATGGCTCAGAATTCAATTTGGTTAATTCCTCATTTTAATTCCTATCAGTTACCTTATACAATTTATTCAGCACTTATAATTGAACATCCAGTAGAGTTGACTGTAAACAGTGCTGTAGTCCCAAACTTTTCAGAGAGTATACGTTCAATTTCGTGAAATGATAAATTAAATCATTAACTTCTACAAAACATGCCACTGATAAAGAAGGTATTTTTAAATAGCATTTAAACATAAAGGTTGCAGTAGCATTATATAGGCTGCAGTACAGAATTGTATTTGTATTTTATTTTCTTGTGATTTGTCAGTTTGTGTACTGTTAAAACTTTAATAATATTGCTAACAACACTAAAAATGAAAAGCTTGGCATAAATACAGTACTTTGAAAACCACACTACTTGCAATGAGCCGTAAAGTGTTCTTCTGGACCTGTTTGTACTTGTCTACTAGAAAACACTCCAATGTGAAACATTTGCCGTAATTCGGAAGCTGAAATTAATCAACTGGCGAAACTTCTCAACATTACGTCCCCGGTCACGTGAAATCATAAGTATTTGACCTTACTAAGCTCATTGGAGTGATAGCCAAATTACATAAATAAAATACGAAAGTAGAAATGACTAAGGTTAACCAGAGGGCATACGGCGTATATTGCCCTTCGACCACAGCTCCGATTGTAAACTAATTCAAACCAAATGAATCTTGAATAGGAACAGGTAGACATTTCCAGCAGGGGATCATGGATCTTCCTTGGAGAAGGCTGGTTGATTGTAATTGATTCAATCGACCTCGTTTGCACCACAAGGTTAATCTCGATGGGAAGGTGATAGGGCGATGGCAACCAGATAGATTAATAGGGATACGGTTTGATTTGATTTTTGTTATTTTAGCGTCGCTTCTATTCAACTTGTGGCTAATCGCGACGACGAGGAAGAGTGATGAAATTGATGAAGGGGCGCTCACAAAGAACACTCATGTCCAGGGTGGACTCAGGACTTTGTGGCGCGTTGTGCTAACCACTGCTCCACGGAGGTCGACTAATCGGGATCCTAACCGCAGTGCCCCACGGCGTATCCAACCCAGAACCCTTTGATTACAAGGCAACAGCATTACCATAACACCATCGGGGAGGCTCGACAACAGAAGCATAGTCCACCTTTATATGCTGCGTCCACTCTTGAGGCCAACAGACAGAAATTCTATGTTGCAGACATATACCCGCCGTTTATACGTTCGTGCTTCCATATTTTGAGCAGCTACCACCATCGCGATATGGAACAGGAAAGAAAGGAAACACAAGGTTAAAAAAAAAAGAAGAGCGTCATCTTTTTAGCAGAATTTTCGAGAGTACGATAATAATCTCGTGGGCGATGTCCACTAACCCGCTGACCCAGCGGCAGGCGTATGCAAATGCATTGTAGCAGGAAGCGACCTCTCCTGAACAAGTAGGCCATATCGATGAACGCTTCTGCAGGGACCGACCTTGGGAATCCCAACAGCCTCTGCCGTCTCTTCAACCACAACGAAGCTCTGTTTGCAATTTTGCTATTTCACGTCAGCTTTCTAGGTTAGCCGAGACGGTAAGAACGAAATGCTACATAACAACCGCAGAGAACGCATGCCTTCAGCTATACATCCACGCCCCTAACGTATCCCTGACCTGACAAATTGAGTTTTCATTGGGTGACGTGTGGTCAACGCATCGAACCCCACGGACACTGGCTCACTTCTTGTCCGGAATCAGCTAATTTTTCAAGTAAACTAGCTCCTAAATATGACCATCGACAGGAAATCCTAGTGGAGGGAGTCAGGTCGTTGACAAGAGTTTGTTTAAGTTCAATTTATGCTCAGCTAGGCTAATCTGGACTGAACCCACAGTTTAAATTGAATTCCGAACCACTATGTGCCCCCTGATTGTTGATTGGAAGGGAATGACGTTACCACCACTCCATCGGAGAGACCCCGATGAAAAAATAAAACTGAATACATTCATTATTATAATAAGTAATGATTTAAACTAAACTAATAACAACAGTAAATTATTAATTCTTTGTTAATTATTACGTATTATTGTTTGCGGTAGTATATCTTTGGGAAGATAGTTCAATTCGATATATCAGGTGAGGGTATCGGGCATAAGTTTATTTTTCTTTATTTTTTCACATTTCATACCGTATTGAAAGAAAATCTTTGAAAGTCAGGGGGAAATTTTAGCCATTAAATTGTAGCATTGGGTTTTTGTAAGTATTGTTCCCCAGAGATAAATATCATCAAAAGGATGGAAGCGTAGAACGGAATAATTTTGAGCTCAACAGTACAAATTGCTCGCCTAAAAATACCAGATTTGGAAATTGGAAAACTCAACGAACCTTTCGAGCAACGCATTTGTATTGTGGTTATTCTGTTGAATCGACTGTAAAAATATTTAGATTTATCCTCCTTATCCATATTTAAATCAACGAGGCCAATTTCCAGGGCCGGGTAGGGTCGACTAATCCGTTCTGCCGGAATCGAACGCGTAATAACTTACACCAGAACATTTCTCTGGTCAGAGCTCAGGTGCGAGGGAATATATTTCACGTAATATACATACGCATATATCGCTCTTTAGAGATAAACAAGGTAAGGCAGACAGAAGCACACACATTATATGTTGGTATCTATCCGTCCCAAACTGTGCTACGCTGCTGTTTCTGTGATCTCTAAATGATGAAAATGTCCTTTGTCAGTAAATGCTTTGTCATACGTTCCTTCTGTTTTTGCTGAGAATAGCGAGATATGAACGGATGTATACATATTGCACAGCCAACGCTGCTTCTTGCAGAAGAAGTGAATCTCTTTGCAAGGATTAGTTCTTATTCTTATGAACCAACGTGGTTGGTCAACTCATAACAAAATAAAATGTACTACCCAATTCACACTTTAGTGTGTGAAGGAGGTGTGACACACTTTTGATACTTCGTTAAAACCCAGGAGAAGGAACGTGAGGCAAACCGTGATGAAGGGAACCCTTCTTTTTTTTAAAAAAAAATATCATTATTATTATTTAAGTTTTGAGTTTTAATTCCACGCTATACACAGATATTCTAATCGATACTGGATATACAGTTTAAAGTTTGGATCCGAACCACTATGTCTCTCCACCGAATATCGAACCCGGGACCCCTTGATTACAAGGCGACAACCACTACGGTATCGGGTAGGCCTTACAGTGACCCCGTTCATCGTTCGGGGCATACGATGCAGTACATTACCCTTCATGACTCTCTGAAACAATGTTCTCTTGCTGGCAACAAGATGAGGCAACCATGAGGGTGGGGGTGTGAGGCGTTGCCCCACCTTGAAAATTAATATCAGACTAAAATTATATATTTCACACATATACTTTCATTTGAGTTACAGTAATTTGTGATAATTATTATAAAGAACTAATAATTACAGTACAGATAAGACTAGTACATATCGTTGTAGGAACACGATAACTTCATACTGAAGCATTTTTTTTTAAATGCCTTGTTTCCCTCCCCGGGAACAATTTTTGCTCCTCTTCTCCTGGAAATAAGTCCTGCCGATGCTCTTGGAGGCGTGTTGTTGAAGTCAAATAATATTTATTATATATTAGGCAAAAGTTATTTTTTCCCTAAAAGTTATGTACACCATAAGTGGATTAATAATAAAGCTTCGTCCTAAAAGCACTTCACAGTACTGGTAAAAGCGCACTACATTTAACTAGAGAATGGAATGGTCATTATGCGATAATTGCTGGATTTGTCCATATTCTGATCACATTTTTAAAATGGCCATTGTGATAACAAACATCCATTAGCCAGCTAGTGAGTTTCAGTTTCGCTTCAGGACAAAAAGCACAACTGTAAACATTCTGACGACAGTTAACTGGACTCTGAAAACTTCTCTGTGGACTTTTCCTCTCCAAAGCGGAAAATCTTGAACGTTCCGGGAGTGCTCTTTCCGGCATTGACCTTTGGATACTATCGGGTTTACCCATTTTCTTACATATCATGATTCAGTGGCGGGTTAACGACAATTTTGTTTGTTGGTGGAAGGGGCCATTGACACCCAATATATTAACCCTTAACGGGTAACGTGGTTCAAATTTACTGATTCAGATTTTTAAATGCCGACTCGTGTCTCGCTACCATCTCTAGTCGTTTCAATTTCAACTTTGTCACGAAACAGTCTGATCGATTGTTCTTTTCTTCACTTCTTCGTTAATTCCACGCTAGTCTACATAAAATAGCATCGCATCATATCACTATACAAGCCGGTCAAACCTTCAAAATGAAAGCAAAAGGAGACCCGAAGACATATTCTACTCGTACGCACCTTCGATAGCGACTAACTTAACAAAAGAAGTAAAGAGAAGCTAAATAACCGAGATACAGTACGACTGAACCTTCTCCCTAAATGAGCCACCATGCTCATTTTCTCCACAGAACTTTCAATGGTAATTAGTGATTGCAACTGCTACATTATTACTGCACGAAGATGGCGTATGCTCCTTTAATTGGTCGATGTTATCTTCATGAGCGTATAATTAGTACTAATTACCTTCTGTTGACCAGTTCCAAAAATTACTCTTCCTTTTATAATTAGCACGACTGTGCAGTTTTTCTCCTTAACGGCTGACCTGTCACCATAGCGTATCCAAGTGATAAGAACAAAGATATTAGCGATTTCTTATTCACGGAAGTGCAGTTCTTGCAGTTTTGATGATTAAATCATAATTTTTATAACCATAACTTTGAGTTTTGCGCAGATATGCTAATCGGGACTGGACATAAGGTTTAAAGTGGGATCCGAACTGCTATGTGCATGAACCAGAGATCCATTAGTTACCACAACTTTGCCAGTTGTATGCAAGTGACTATTTTCTGCTTCGGAGAAGTGTGCATCAATAAAACCAGGAGAGTGAAATTGTTATTATACATGCGTAAAACAGACTAAAAAAGTAATATTTCAAAACCATGCGCGGGCACTCCCTCCCCTCCCCCCCATATAAATACCAATATGCACAAGTCTTAATAGTCGCAGCCAAAAGAAGCGGGGAGTCGAAGGAGCTAAAAAGAGAACAAGACGTGGTGTCATGGGAAGTGTTGGAGTCCTATGAATTAATTTTATTTCCAGCTTCAAAAGAAACAAATTTGAAATTTTCTTGTTCGTTTCCATTGTTGTTGTAAATCACATTAAGCTTAAGCAGTTATTCTATTCAATTTGTTCCTAACGATATGGTACACAAGACACCTAGTATTGGCCAATGGTACGTACGTACATGCAGAGGCATTTTGAAGATCGGGAAATACGTGCTTAGCGATTTGATGATGTGATAATGAAGGCACGATCAGATAGGCTAACAGGAGCGACTTACGATAAAGTCTTTGCGAACATCTCATAAAGTTAAAGTTGCAGTTAGTAATCAATAGGGCTAAGATTTTTATGACCTAAAAATCACCAAAATATGCAAAATAAAAAAAATGTTCTTATGACCTAAAATTTAAAAAAAATATGCACTATCATTTCTAAAATATGCCCTTGTAACTGAACTGTTTCGAACATCAATATTTAACATATGTTGAGATATTTTCACATACTATTTTTAGTTCATTTTATGAGCCCTGAGTTGCAATGTACGATGAATACTTTCTGTAAATTTTCAAATAAAAATGATTGCCTATTGTCAGTCAGGAAACCCTTGTACTGAGAAAAGCTTCTTTCTACTTCCGCTGACACAAGAGGAGCATATTGAAAGTAAACAGTGTCATTCGGCTCACTCTGTAGTAGCAAGAAGAAAAAAAATATCCTAATAAAATTTTTGCAATAGAGCACAATGTATGATACCCTTTGTATTTCCTTTTTCCAAAACATTCCTCATTTTCGTTGACACTTGTTGTCCCGCTTCACCACAAGCACGTGTAAGTTATTCACAGATTTATTCACAACTTCTATTTGGTCCACTAGCGGTACACAACTTGAGTGATCATGGGAGTAAGAATTAATCCACTTCGAAAATGGCTGTATATTCTTTGAAAAAGCGAAAATATGCTGAATATGACAAAAGCTATCAAAATATGCTCTATCACGTAGAAATAGCCAAATATGCCTAAATATGCCCTTAAAAAGCACTTTAGTTTAATTTGTTTCTTCATAATATAAATTTGTATATATTTAGGGAACACATCCCCCTTGCCAATATATATATATATATATATATATATATATATATATATACAGGGTGATTCAAAAGTCGCGCGACATAGGACAACTCCGTTAATTGTGCAGATACCGAAAAAACTATAGAGGACAAAATTGTTGGACATATGTTTGAAATCATGACCGTGATGTTGCATTTGTATTATTTTCATTGTGTGCAGGAAACAAGAACAAAATTGTTGGAAAATACGTTTTAAATCATGGCCGTAATGTTGAATTTTTCTTTTTTTTTCCCCAGTAATCATCATCAATGTCCCAGTACACAATTCAGGAAAGGGTGGAAATGGTTCCATGTTGCAGGGATGAGTCTACGGGAAGCTGCGGAGGAATATCAAAGACGGCATCCAGATCAACCACCGCCACTGCATGCAACCATTGGTCGTTTACTGGAGCGGTTCAAGGCAACAGGCAGTATCCATGACAAACGACGGTCTGGGCTGCCACGTACAGCAACAGATCATGCAACCTCAGCTAGCATACTAGCTAAGCTGACAGTCAGTCCAACACGGTCAACACGAAAAGTGGCTCAAGAATGTGGCATCAGTCAAGCATCCGTGTCCAGGATACTATCCAGAAATCATTTCCATCCATATCCTGTGCATTTTGTCCAGGAACTGCATAGAGATGACACCGATAGACGGGTGCAGTTCTGTGAGTGGTTTACTGAAAGACGAACGCAGCAGCCACACCTTGAAGCTGATAGCATTTCGAGAGCATTTCGAGATGACACTCCTGCCCTATTTGGATAATCTACCCCTAGCAAAACGACGGGGGGTTTTCTTTCAGCAAGATGGAGCACCGCCGCATTACGGACTAACAACTCGCGAATTGTTGAATGATGTTTTACCTGGGCGTTGGATAGGTCGCAGGGGTCCCGTGGAATGGCCGCCTAGGTCACCAGATTTCAAACCACTTGACTTTTTCCTCTTGGCCATCTCAAATCTCTCGTGTACAGAAACAGGCCCCGAGCACTGCGAGAACTTCAGGAAAACATCAGAGGAGCCTGTGCAACAATAACACCTATGGTGTTACGTAATGTGCGCAAGAGTTCTGTGAACCATATTCGGATGTGCCGTCAACAGGATGGCAATCAATTTGAACAATTCCTCCGGTAGTGTCCCAGCGGTGCAGCTGCTAGACATTCAGTTCAGGTCGTTCCTTTGTATCAGTTTGCCACTCCGTGCGGTTGCTATTGCTATTGCGATTGTCAATTTTGTTGTTCGGTCGTAAATGGAGTACGGCTATGACATTGATTTGTTTGTGTTTCTTTCCGTTTGCCATTTTGACAGTCATTTTGTTTTCTTTTGTTTGTGATTTCAAGCAGACTGATAAATGGTCCATCTGCTGTCGCGACAATTACGCTCATGATTTCCAACAATGTATTTCCTACACTTATGCCCTCTATCGTTTTTTCGGTATCTGCACAAATAACGGAGTTGTCCTATGTCGCGCGACTTTTGAATCACCCTGTGTATGCATGTATGTATGTATGTATGTATATATATATACGTGTATATATATGCTAACTCATGAAAATGCTAGCTCTAGTAATCACTATGTTATGAAAACTTGTCCACCCGTTCGTCCATCGGCACTTTCGATCTCCCAAAAACCGTTGGACCCATAAACATAAAACTGGAAGACAGAGGAAAGGTGGACGACGAATAAGCAGGGACGGCGCTACAGGGGGGCTAGGAGGGGCTGTCCATTTACATTTTCTGGTTCGGTTAGATCGCAAAGCAAATTTATTATGATGTGTTTTAAAATCCAGGGACAGAGGGGGCAACTGCCGATATGTCGGGATAACAGTGGCCACTGATAATTTGATACTAGTAATTGGCCAATCATGCAGGCACGTAGCCAAAGGGAGGGCTCGGGGGTTGGAGCCCTCTCTCAAAATCCTACAAATATCTAATTTAAATAGTGTATGGTGGTAATTAATTTGACTTCCTAAGCAGGATTGAACATTCTGTACAATAAGTTGAAATATACTGAGAAATTCATCTTCAGGGCTTCTATCTCCTCACTTTTTCGCCCTTAGATGGCAGCTTTCGATAAGGGATGAAGCCCTCCCAAAATAAAATTCTGGCTACGGGCCTGCAATCATATGAGTCGCGCAACTTGTTACGAAATCTTCTGCCTGCCTGGACGTATTTAGTGGCTGTGAGATTGTTATTTGATTGTTGGCATGTACAACTAAATGTGTGCAATTAATTATTAACCTCCATAAATCGTATCACCATATTTCGAAATAGATGTAACAGGTTTGACAAATGAATTTTTATAAAGACGATGACAATAAAAATCTTAAGAAGCGTTAGCCTATGTTTCTTTTCTGTTTGTTAGTTTCTCATTGGAGTACCGACAATTGCATGAGTATTAGCAATGCTTTCTCATTGATTTCATTGTTATACCTATCCTTATCGCTGCAAATATTCGAGAGAAAGAAATACGATGTTAAAAAATCAAAAAGTGTACGAACTACGAATTCTTAAATGCTAAGAATTGGAAAGATTAAAATTGGTCTCCCAGCCCCAATAGCCTATCGATAAAACTGCTGCTTTGATATTAAGGGGACCCGGGTTCGATTCCCGGTGGAGGTAACATTTCATTAAGTGGTTCAAATTCCACTAGAAATTGTAGCTCTCGTCCAGATTAGCCTCTGTGCATATACTGGACCTTAATACAAATCCAATCAAGTAATCATTGCAATACGTTGCGAAAATCAGCAAGATTGGGCTATTTTATTGCTCGCAGTCCTAGTCCTATATGTTAATTAATTATAATATGTGATGTTAGAAAATAATATCTGCGGTATCGTCATGGTCAAATTTGATTCCGTGCAGCCCTAAGTTCTGAATACCAGTCGTAAGATATCTCATCATGGCAGAGAATATGGTATCATTAACACACTTTCTATCCAAGTGTGGTACCTATTGTTTATTTGATTGTCTACTTTATTAAGTTAGTGCCGCTTTTCTGAAGCACGAAAAGCTACAATCTTTCGCCGCTCACTACTGATGTGATTTGGACGTTTCGAGTTATATGGTACACTATGAGGCAGAAAGGAACTCAATAGTTGAAACATTCAAAATTGCCTTTTACGAACTTTATAAACTTAATGTTATTGAAATGCGCATACCCCTATCAACGTCTGCTTGCGGAAAATCAAGTGTTACCTTCGTAATCGAATTGGTAACGAGGTGTTGAGTGCTCTATTTATTCTGTCCTTTTAGAAAGAGCTTGCAAAATATTTGGATTTAAACAAAGTTATACCTGCTCATAAAGACATATGTATCTTATCGTAGTTTCTTGCTGTGGTTCATTTTCTCATTTTAGCAAAAATAAAAAATAAAAAAATAAAATAAAAGGTACTCACACTCTCTCCATAGAAATAGTGTTACGTGTAGTATTTATACATATATTCAGCGAGTTGATAATGAGTGTAGTTTTTATGGTGTATTTTGTACTGTTGTAACATACTCGTTAAGGTGGTTACACTGTTCATATGGATAGCAAGTCTGTGATATTATTCCACTCAATAATGGCTTAGGAAAATAAAACAATAAAATTATTGCATTTTATTTGACATAAAAAGATTCGTGCTCAAAAGTACTTTGTATATGATGGAACATAATGCAACATCTCAGTTTTTCCATAAGACTGTAAAATATGTCACTGGTAACATTACACCGCAGTCAGTAAAGTAGTAAGTAAATATATTTTAGCCGGTATTAGTTAGCCCCCCGAGAATTTGACTTCAAAATCTGTAGCCCCCCCCCCCCCCACTTATTCCACGCTGGCGCCGTCACTGCGAATAAGGCGTAGACCATTAAGAAACACAAGCATTGCCGAGTGCAGAATAGTTATCAACTTATCACAGACACAGAGGCATTCCAAATCAAAGAAAGCTAAACGTGCGTGGAAAGTAGCGGGCAAGGTTGGTAAAAGAAGTGCACGGAATCAAAACGAGACACAGAAAGAACAGTCGTAAATCTTGGCATCCCGGATGCACGTAAGACGCAACACATCATGTTATACGTGTGATAATCCCATAATCTCTGGCCTCGGAACGATATCGGAGAAGCCTTGAAGACCGACCAAGGTTGCTATTCGTTACTGATTGGTCTTTGAATACGGTTGGTGTGCACAGATCTAGATTTTCTACTACAAGGCTATGTTGTCCGTTCAACTATGTAGTACAACATTTTGCTCGACTGCTATTCTCTCATTGGAGGAACCACGTTACTACAAACGAAAGTAGGGACGTTTATACAGTAGAACCGTTACTACCAGAGCCAAAAGGTCGATTGCCCTGGCAATGAGCGAGCAAAATATATAAAGTTGGAAAGGAGTGAATGTCCCGGCGCTCTGTTAGAGTATTTGGCACTTTATTGAATTATATATTAATTACCATCCCACGAACAAACTGGTGTGTGGCACTTGAAATATCAAAGAAGCATTACGGGTATTACCATAAAAGGCTTGTTTCTGTAAGAAAGGCCTAACGATAATATTTCCTTTCTACTTACATAAAAACTATTCCGTAATACGATTAGTTGAATGAACTTTGTAGAAACAGAAACAGTAAAATAAAAAAACAAACAAACAAAAAAAAAGTAAACTGCTCAGCAGCACGCCATGAAGGCGTACAGGGGGTAAGGCCCCACACTTTCTTGATCCGGTGTGATCAGCATCACGCCCCTGACCGCCTTTACCCTCCAGGGTTTCCCCCAGGTACCCATGTCAAGCGCCGGGACCGTTTCCAACGTTAGAAAAGTTCGCGGATTTGAACCGGCCGGGGATCGAATCCGGGACCTTTAGTATGGTAGTCACACGCGTTACCGACTTTGCTTATATATATATATATATATATATATATATATATATATATATATATATACACACACACACACACACAAACATCCATGTCCGAGCCAGGATTCGAACCCGGGACCCCTGGCGTCGTAGCGCGATGTGCTAACCACTCCGCCACAGGGGCCGACTGAACCACCGCAGTAGCCTAAGTAACTACGTGACAGCCACATTTATTTACATTGACTCTCGATAACCGTAGAATACTTATTCCGCGACTTTCTTCAAAAGATATAAAAATTCGTAATGGAAAAAACACTTGTCATAACCGTGGTCAGAAATATGAGCATACCTATGTGTTGTGGGTCATTCCATGTCAAATCATCCAGAATTTTGTGAAAATGTCACCCACCATCCCCAATTTTGATGAAATTCGGTATACTTATAACATTTTTAATGCTGATTACAAAAATGACGATTGGTCAAGGGATTCAGAAGTTACGCGCTTTTTAAAATCTCCGTGTACGCCACTTGCGGCTCCACTTTGAATGGCACGCATTAGGTTATAAATGATGGTATCGTTCCTCAGGTTTGCCGTAGAAACTTCAAGTTTCTTTTCTTTTCTTCAAAATAGTGTAAACTTTCATTTAAATAAGGTTTCAGATGACTGTATTAATAACCATGGATTTTTATGTATAGTTTCATGCATTTTTTTTAAGAAAAAATGACTAACTTCAAGAGCGAATTTCGTGCAGTGCCCCCCTTCAACTTACCCTCATTTTTATATGTAGGTAGCTCAAAGTGTGTGCTAATGCCTGATGGAAAAATTGGGATGGGCGGTTCAGAGACAGGGTGATAAAAAAATAATTTGCATCAAATGATATTAAAAATTAATCTTATTAAAAATGCTTATGAATTTAGCACAAAACCTGAAGTACAATATGTTTTAAGGTATAATATTCAAAATTTCTGTTCACTATGTGTGAAGGTAAGCATAGGCGTAACCTGGCGGGGAAAGGGAAGCATTTGACCCTTCCAAAATGTATAGATTAATTAAAATTTACCAGTTAAATATATACTGTGAACCTTCTGGCACTTGAGGAACAAACAAATAAAGAGTAATAATTGTGATTTTTTCAAATGTATTTAGCAAATAATCTTGGACACTATTTTTATGGGATGGAAAACTTTTTGATTCTTTGAACTCAAAGATAGTTCCCAAGTTACGCCCATGAAGATAGTACTAATAATACTTACACTGTTGTACTCTATGCATTGCCAAAGTTTCATGTACTATCAATTGTGCCCTTCACATTTTAGAATATTTTGACCATTTCGAATACACTAAAGTATTTGACTTATCACTAAGTACATATGTCCTTCCATTTGTGTTGTTAATGTCCACTGGACATAGATATTTTGTGGCCAGTAGTAGGAAGTTGATGGACCAAGTGGATGCAAGAATTTAATTGCTGCATTTCCTATTTTTCCCATGGACTTTTGAAGCAATCTTACAAACAAGTCACACACACAAGCTACTACATAACTGTTTAGAGTTGGAATTCAGAAAGAAACTTCTTCACAACAGTCAAACCACACAGTTATACAAAACTTATTTCATCAGCTCTTATTACAGCTCTTGTAAGTTTGCATTGACTGTTAAATAACTAGTGTTTCGAAGTAACTGGTTGCAAGTAACAGTTACTTTTTATTTAGGAATTCGAACTGTAACTAGCGACTGGAATTGCTGGCCTGGCAAGAAAGGTATGCTTTGTTGCGTGCTAACTTTAGAACATCCATGCTTTACTTTCACCTTAAATGATTAATAATAAATTTATGCCTTGAATACTATTCCTAATTGGTACATCATTGCCGCACTTGTTTTAACTGTTTCATCCAGCCCGTCACAAGGGTTTCTATGGTATACGGCAAAATCTCCATTGAAAAACTTCAATCAGAACAATGTGTATTGTTAATTCTAACTTCATATTACATATCCCCGTGAAGAGTAGTCAAAAAAAGAACTTCCATTTTGAGATAAAATGCACAAAAAGAATGTTCTCGAAGATAATTTGCTAAACTTGGGAATGCTAATAATGATGATGATTATTATATTTCTTAAAAAATTGAAGACAGTTGAAACTGACTTAGATACAGTGGAACCTCGATTTTATGTTAATCAGGCTACCAAGCTGAAAAACCTTAGGATGCAAGAAAATGTAAAACAGAAGAAAATTTCTTAGCAATTAGCTATGTTGGGACCACCAAGATTGAATATAAAATGCAGGACAAAGTAAAATCAAGGAACTTGAAATCGGGGTTCAGCTGCAATTATTATTTGTAAATTTTAATTAATTTATGAATTTTGGAGGGGGCAAATGTTTCCCTGAGCCCCCGCTAGGTTACGCCTATGCTTACCTTCACACATAGTGAACAGAAATTTTGAGTATTATACCTTAAAACATATTGTACTTCAGGCTTTGTGCTAAATTCATAAGCATTTATAATAAGATTAACATTTAATGTCATTTGATGCAAATGATTTTTTTATCACCCTGTCTCTGAACCGCTCATCCCAATTTTTCCATTAAGCATTAGCACACACTATGAGCTACCTACATATAAAATTGAGGGGAAATTGAAGGGGGGACATTGCACGAAATTCGCTCTTGAAGTTAGTCATTTTTGTTCTAAAAAAATACATGAAACTATACATAAAAATACATGGTTATTAATACAATCATCTGAAACCATATTTAAATGAAATTTACACTATTTTGAAGAAAAGAAAAGAAACTTGAAGTTTCTACGGCAAACCTGAGGGAATATACCATCATTTATAACCTAATGCGTGTCATTCAAAGTGGGGCCGCAAGTGGCGAACACGGAGATTTTAAAAAGCGCTTAATTTCTGAACCTCTTGACCAATCTGAAAGAAATGTCATTTTTGTAATCAGCATTATAAATTCTATAAGTCGAATTTCATCAAAATCGGGGATGGTGGGTGACATGGCCTGATGAATTGACGTGGAATGACCCTTGTATAAAGACACTAATTACATGCAAACAAACCATTAAAAACAGGTACCGAGTGAAACCAAAACAAGTATCCGGGTAAGAATTTGGTTTCCATTCCAGCGCGCGGCTAGAAGGCGATTCTATACTCTGTCCCGGTTTTCTCTGGAGGAAGCTAATATAAACAAATCCCTGCGCGAGTAGTGACGCGAGACGGCTCCACCAATGAACACGTGAGAGGGAGTGGGATTGCGTGGAGGGGGAAAGCGACTGCAGTTACCAGCCTTCGAGCAGCGTGTACTGCTTCGCTCTGTCCAATAGATCCCCCTCCCTTCCTTCCTGTGACGCAATGCGCTGCCTTGCTCCAGAGATAGGTGGGACAGAGAGTAGTAGGAATTCTAACTTCGTGGTAGACGGGCTTAAATGTGGAAAAATAAATTTCCGCACCACGCCTCCTTTCTACACTTTGAATATGCTATTGGTTCCAACTTGCCAGTGAAATAATGCACGATTGGAATTTTTCACGCTACTAATAAGTAATTGTTAACCAACAATGTTGCAATGATAATCTGTGTGGTAGACTGCTAATTCCCAGAAGATGTCGTTATTTAATTAAGCGAAAAATGTTTCTGGAGGTCTCATTCTCTGGTGAAAATGGAAGAACAGGTGTACCACTTAACCTTTGTTTCTCACAGTTTCTCTGGAGGAAAAAATATCTTAAACAACGCAACTAAAGAACATGCACGATAAACAAGGCTACACGCGCGCACAATGCAGTCATTTTCCTCACTAGCAGTCCGTGTGGGTTACTTAATTATACTAATTAACAGCTATGTATTTTATTCTGTGTCTTTAAGTAAAGAGTCCACAACGTTTGAGTTACACTTTAACAATCCTCTACTGAGAAGATTACTCGCACAAAATATTACATGGACTTTCTAACTAACTGACAAGAGTTATTTCGTTAAGTGCCGTTATAGTGAACTTGACGTGGAACAAAAGTTCTTTATCTCTCAATAAAACGAATACTTATCTTGTACCTCACGCTTTGGGAAAGTTCCTACAAGGTTAATTTAAAAAAACACAGAAATTTAGTAGCAGCACATAGCTAGATATTTTGGCGCCCTAGGCAGGATTGTGTATTCCTCCCCGGCCGTACCCACAGACATTTTATGTGCGTCCTTCGATATTTTCTTCTTATGCCATAGTTTGTGATATTTACATTCCACAAATGTTGAAATGAGAAAACAGAAAGCAAAACTCATTAAAAATTATATAGGTTATATTTGAAGATTCGTAGTTTGCATTCCTGATTTTTAATAAAAGTTTACCATATTGAAGAATATTTTAATTATGTCTTAATGAGTGAAGAAAATCTTTAAAAACGTACTATTACTACTTTGGGAAACAGAAAATTCCAGCAGGGTGTTGACAGAATATACCTCTGCCAAGTGGTACATTTTTTAAAAAAATAAAGCTTTGAATAGCGTCCTGCAGGCGCGGACCCACGGGGAGAGTGATAGGGGCGACCCCCCCTCCCAACTGCCAGGTTTTGGATATATTATTATGCCTACTATTTTTGAAGACTCAAAATGTTCTGTATTCTATCGACAAGTTTAACAAGCTCGAGAATATTTTTTTAAAGTTTGATATAAATCCAATTTATACTGATGATAGGCTAATCGAAACTGGACCTACAGTTTAAATTTGAATTCGAACCACTGTGCAATATGCCTCTAACCCGAGAACCCTTGAGCCAATTAGGTTTTTGTTTTCTTTGTTTATTCACTTTACTTTTCATATCTGATGGTTCAGTTTACCGTACCAATGGGAGGAATTATAACGACATACGCCTATTCCAGCCCTGGACCCATATTTTTCCAAAACATGGAAGTCAGCTTGGTTCCCGTTCAGAGTACCAATATATTGTTTATATAAAACAGTGCAAATGTAAGCTTAAATTGATTCTCGGCGAGGTGAGAAACCCGACTGAAATTCGCCCCTCCCAGCTGTAACTTCTGGTCCTCTGCGCATGACGCTCGAGGCTTCAGCCCCTTAGCCTACCCTTCGCTAAGGGCCTGTTCATACCGGGTGGCGCACCTAAAAGTACCACAGCGAAGAGTTCTGATACACGAAGGTTTACGGCAGTTCTGACATCGCCGATGTAAATGTGGTCAAGGGGCCCAGTGGACAGAGCATGTCTGGTCTCTAGTCGCCATCTTGAAATCCGCCATCTTTAATTCAACTTAGAATTTTAAATGGGAAGGGGGTGATATGATATATCAAATCAGGCTAGAAATGAAATGGTGAAGGTTTTTTCGACGTATCTTCAACAAGTAAAAAGTTATGACTGAATTCTTGTACCAATTTGCTCCTTTTCGAGGTGTCAGAAATTAACATTAAAATGTGTTTAGCGCGTCAGTAACGCATCGAGATGAAAGTGACGTCTAGGGAGAGAAGTACGCATGCCATCGCACACTTCATTTTCATACATACTTTCCATTTACACACTGTGGAGTGCCTAGGAAAAATTCGAAGGTTATATGTACCCCCTAAAACTTTCGCCTTCATCTGTAAGATCGGTTATCCTTGTTAAATCAAATAAAACTCTACATTGATAAAAATAAATGTATCATTTGTTGGAAGTAGTAAGTGAACAACATTATATGGCACTAAGGCAGGCAAGAAGGCCTTACAAAGAGTTTGATTAGGTTAATTTATATTTAACGGAAGCATACATGCCTTACCTGTAATAAACAGAGTATATGTTCTATTGTCTCCGCAGCACAAAATGGAAGAGGTGCTAGCTACGAGGGTCACTATTTATATTTTGAGCCTTGGCAACACTGATTGAAGTTAGGCGCGATTTGACGTTTGCACGGAATCGTCTGGCATTATTGACCATAACGTACTCAAATGTTTTGTCAATAGCTTCATTTGTGTTGTTTATGTTGCCTTGGAGATTGCGCGACAACAATAAAATGGAATTAACTCGTGAACATATTCGTGCGATGATTTTTTACGATTTTCGACGCGGATTAACAAGACAAGAGTGCATCGATCAACTTACTTCCACATTTGGCGATGAAGCCCCATCCTTTGCCACTGTGAAACGCTGGTATAACGAACTTAATCGTGGCCGCCATTCGCTCACCGACGTGATTCGCGAAGGTCGTCCAAAATCAGTTGTTGTTCAAGAAAACATTGATGCTGTGCAAAACCTAATACTGCAAGATCGTCATGTGACATACTGTGAGATTGAGGCAACCATAGGCATTAGTTCCACCAGCATATATAAAATATTACATGATCATTTAGCTGTGAGAAAGGTATGTTCTCGTTGGATCCCACACAATTTGACAAAAACTGAAAAAAAAAAAAGCTCGCGTCAATTGGTGCAAACAAATGCTCAATAAATACAATCGTGGTGCTTCAAAAGACGTATATAAGATTGTAACAGGTGACGAATCATGGATATATGCATATGAGCCGGAACGTAAACAGCAGTCGACTGTATGGGTGTTTCAAGATGAACCCAATCCAACAAAAGTTGTTCGCGCTCGAAGAACATCGAAACAAATGGTCGCCTGTTTTTTCGGGAAAACTGGTCATGTGGCAACTGTGCCTTTAGAGGAACGTAGAAGGGTCAACTCTGAATGGTACACAACAATTTGTTTGCCAGAGGTCTTCGGTCAAATACGGAAAACAAACAAACGCCGTCGGATCATTCTTCATCAAGACAATGCCAGCTGTCACACATCTCGTCTAACAACCGACTTTATGAACAGTCAAAAAATCGAATTGATGGGTCATCTGCCGTACAGTCCTGATTTGGCACCCAATGACTTCTTCTTGTTCCCGAATGTCAAGAATAAATTGCGTGGACAACGATTTTCGTCGGCGGAAGACGCCGTTGATGCGTTCAAAAACCATATTATGGAGGTGTCTCAAGAAGATTGGAAAAACTGCTTTGACAAATGTTTCGAACGAATGCAAAAGTGTATTGACCATAAAGGAGAATACTTCGAAAAACAATAAAGCAGTTTTCAATGCCAAATTCCTGTTTTTTCATTGTTAGGCTCAAAATATAAATAGTGACCCTCGTACGTAGGGAGAGGTAGCACACCCCCGAATTTATTCCATCCAATCATCTGGGAAATCGTTAAGGGGTGGGGACGGGGACTCGCTCACCTCTGCAATTTGACCTCATTTGTCCCTGCAGCAAAGATGGACATGCATGTTATGTCAGACATTTTTCCTCTTCCTGGTTATTTTGAAAGTAACACTTCACAAGAAGGCATTGTACTATTAATGCAAAGTCGAACATGTTAAGTTTTCGAAGGTATAAGAGCAATGCTATTAATTAGTCTAATTAGATTCGAAAGAGAGGATATATATGTGGAGCTATGCAGAGAATTTTGTGATCTGCGTATATACAAATTACATCATCTGGTTGAGATACACTTCTCGTAGTGTATTAGTAGGTGAGCATTTCAAGGGAGACTATCTGATGGGAACCTACATGCAAGAGATTTTTCTGTTTCTCACTGAGGCAACTAACGCCATAGTTCTCATGAAGGTATGTTTCCGTGAGTCAGCACTTCCATTGAAAGACAATGAAGCACGCCTCCACATCATTGCATTAGCTCATGTGAAATGGAACCTTTCCTTCCGAAGGGATAATTCCAATGCCCTCACCATGTGTTGGGGTTTCTCTGTTCACAGAGTTTATTGTGTTCGTGAGTAAACAGGAAACCAATCTTGAGAAACTCTTCACATGGTGAGGAGCAAGATGTGCTGTAGTTTCTGCTATCAGTGGCGCAGCAACAATTTTGATTTTGGAGGTACAAACAAATTTTAACTTACACACACACACACACACACACACACACACACACACCAGAGGTAAGATTTTAAAAAGAATTATATGAGAATTAAAAATATGATGCAACAGATGCAAAATTTTGGAGAAATAAAAAAATAAGTCGAAAAGACAGGCTCGTAGCCAGGCAGGGGCCAGGGGGGGGGGGGCTGAGCCCCATGGAACTGCCGTCAGCCCCCCTGGCACTGAGGCCAGCCCCCTTTTGACATTAGGTAAAATTATTTTGTGTAATATGTTTGCAGTGAAGAGTGAACATGTAGACAGCAGAAATTATTTTGCTCATAAATTTGGTGAAAGATAAATTCACAGAGCATGAACAGCAGCTAAGTCTAAGTAGCGACAAGTATTTAGGAGATTATCTTCTCTAGACTTCAGAAAGTTCCTTCACAAGGGAGCTTCTTTATCTGTACCTTCGTTTCCCATGTTGCGACCTCCCATTTATGCAGAAATATGTGACTTTGATGCCATTATGCAAATTCCCTCCGCATCTGCGTAAAGGTCAACGGCTCCCAAGTTTTGAGGACGAAGTGGAGTTTTATTGTTTCGGCTGGGGGAGGGGATGTAAGCTAGGCACTATGATTGAATATTGTCCATTTTTTCTTGTGTGATATAAATATCTATCATCAAACGTAGTATGGAGTTTGGCATGATTTCAGCCAATTAACACTTCAAGCGATAATTTAAAAGATATAGAAAAAATGTAGTATTTGTGTGAAACTTCTAAACTTTATGTAACATAATGACCCCCTCCCCCCACATAATTTACATTCATTAAACACTGTTAAACATTTTGAAAAATTGACTTGGTTTACAAAGCCCCCCAGATAACCCATGAGCCCCCCTGGAGATGAATTCTAGCTACGGGCCTGCGAAAGGATTCTCTGACTATTGACCAGGTGAGTTGTGGGGAGGACACCTGGTAGATAGCCCGAGAGAATCTATTCATTTGTCTCAAAGAAAGCCTCAAGACGTATTTTAAGAAAATAAGTTTTCCTGTAGCTATTGCACTTATCTATGTGTTGGATGAATGATATTTTTCCTGCTGTCTTATCTTCATATGTTTAGTCTCACCAGTACTCTTATTCTAACGCGTATAAAAGTATTTTCGGAATATTTCGGCTAAACTATGGTTCTTAGAAATACTCTGTTATAGAATAAATAAACAAACATTGGAAAAATACCGATTATGGATCACCTCGATCATATTTTATTGTAAGAAGGCTCGAGTTCAAGTTAGTGCATAAATGTAATTTTAAAAAATGCAGGCGAGCTTCAAATTAAAATAACTGCATTAACTATGAACAAGGAAGAACACAATTTACAAACTACTTTGAAAGGAGGCAAAACATTGCGGAAATTATGTTGGTAATACTGAGATTTGCATAAAAGTAGTGAGGTGAGCATAATCATATAAAAGAAGAATGAAGAGATCTTCACATTGAGAGACATTAAATGGATCAAAATATCTTGTTGAATGTCCAGTAGGTCTTAAAAATTAGGAGCGATTGAGGTATCCTTTAGAACATCCAATATGGCAATTTCAATTTTTGAATTTTGAATATTTGAAATTTTGGGTGCGTCAGCACTTAGGCTATTTTGCACCCTTCACATTATACGGGGTCCAGCCCTTTGCCATAACTAAAATAACCAGAGGCGAAGATATAGTACAAGCAATGCAAGCACTGCTTGCATAATTCGAATATCATTTAATGTACTTAATGTTCTAACCGTATTTAGTTTCCATCGCACTCGATTTCGCGAAAAAATGCGGCCGCAAACTCCCCCAGCAGCTCTGTAACAAGCACCAGCCTCAATGCTTGCAGCCGTTCTGCGGGAAAATAAGGCCTCCGAAGGAGTCACATGGCGAAGCGTGAAATTCTGGTGGAACCCGTCCAGAAAGCTTCTACAAAAAGCTGTGCTTTCCGAGCTTGCGTGATTCCCGAAAATAGCCGAGTTCAACCGAAAGCAGAAGGATTCATCTATGGGTACGTTGCCAGCAAAAACTAGTAACGAATATTTGTCTTCATGAACACGTAAACAAGATCGCAAATATAATAATAATTGTTAGTCATAAAATAACTAAAAGAAGTTATTATCACTGTTCTAAATTCCATATATATCATATTATATTACAAATTAGATTTCGCGAAATGTAAAACGCGTAAAAAAAGTTGACATTGGGAGTTGGGGCAGTGGAATTTCTGCACCCCCGTGAAGAGTTTTCTCAGGGAGGGAGGGAAGATTGGACGGACCTTGGTCCTGCACCCTGCTTCCTGGTCGGTCCAGCTCAAATTACGCCAGAAGTGTTGACCGCTACCAGTGTTTGCAACTGCCAAATTATTTACGCAGTAATTCAAGTGAGCTCTTTCACAAATTTTACAATCAATAAATTGACTGCTTTTGAATAAAACTTGGGGTGAAAATAAAGCTATCTGAGAAAGAACTATCTACTGATATTTGTACATGGCATAGAAGTAAATCGTATACATTCTGCATATTATGAGCACAAGAATATGTTTTAATGATTGATTGATTGATTTGTTGTTTTAAGTCCACTTTATGCACAGTAAGGCTAATCGGGACTGGACCTACAGTTTAAAATGGGATCTGAAACACTTGTGCCTCCACCGGGTATCGAACCCGGAACCCCTTGATTACAAGGCGACGACACTCATGGGCGTCCGGAAGGGGGGGCAAGGGGGGGCCGTGGCCCCACCCTGGAAAACGAAAGTCAACCAAAAATTACATATTTCACACATATAATTTAATTTCAGCCACAATAATGTGGGTTAATTATTGCATGAACATGATAAATTCAAATTTAAGCAATGTTTTTTGAGGGATGAACACTATTATTGGGGAAAATATGCCATGTTGGCCCCCCCCTGGAAAAAAATACCTTCCTTGCCCCTCCCTGGAAAAAATCCTGCGGACGTCCATGACGACACTACCACTGCGCCATCGGGGAGGCCCGAATATGTTTTAAGTTCTATTATTATGACGCAAGTGGTGTTCCCAGGGTCTTTTTACGGTCCCCATTTTGTCATCTTTTCCTTCCTTTGACGTTTTTTCTTAGATATACTGAGCCAAAAGGGGGTTATGTCTACCATCCACCCCCCCCTTCGCCCCGGGCACGCCATTGAATGACACTTTATTACTTAAATATTAATGTACATACTCGTTCTGCTGAAATGATTCTGATTCCTCCGCGTAATTTTTATCTCCAAACTGATATATCTTTCCTTTGTGACGGATAAAATTAAGGAAATAGGTTGGTATCACTTTTTGTTGTTTCAGAGATTTTCAAAGTGATCTTGTGTGGATGCTTGCATTTGCAGTTGTGGAAAGCGCGTGGGATAGTGTGAGTGTTTGTTGCTTTGTGTTTTGTGCTGTGAATTTATCGGAATGAACGCGTATTTAGGAACGGTTGATGTGAAGTGCGGGTGTATTATTGAGCAATTGAAAATTGCTTCGTTTAGCTCGAGAGAGATAAGTGTTAAAATGAAAATCGTGGAAGGGGGTCGACCAACACCAAGAGTTTGAAATTTTTTGCGGAGAGTACATCGTCTATGCATGTGTTTCTTTGCTTTGAAATGAATTTTTTATTGTTTGTGTTTAACTTTTTATTTAGTGTTTAAGTTACTCCAATGCGGTTTTTAGGGTGCCCAAAAATACTAAATTACATCATACAGCGTAAAATAAACAAATGATTCCGATTTTTTTTATCTAAATCGGTTTGGTCACCGTTTGACCATATTAAATAATAATGAACAAATAAAGGTACTAATAAGTAAGTAAGAAATTCCGTCTCCCTTTAGTCGTATGCGGAAAGTTCGCATATGCAAAACGTTTAATATCATATGAATAACGTTACCTGGATTTTTTTTAAAAAGTAAATGTGACGTTTGCGGATCATATGGTTTATTTTTAGTACAGTCACTTTATTACGATATTTTGACAAATCCAGCGACTGGGTAAATGAGGCTATAAACCTTGAATCTTTCCCCTCGGCATGTCGTTGTACTACATGTTTTGTTGTACTGAAACATTGCTTGCCTCCTTCGTAAGACCACGCTTCGCTACTGAAAATAACTGTAATGTCGTGTAACTAAACTATTAAAATATTCTGACCAGCTAAAAGTTGAGACTGTAAAGGGACACTCAGCACACACAAGGATAAAAGACAGGACAACACACAGAATTATACTGGCCACAGGGCCAGTCGCCAGAGCCTCGTTAGTCTGCAAAATGCAGTACAGGGTGTACTACGTGGAAGTGAGGTTGACAATTGGGTGTACTACGTGGAAGATCACCCTTGGTGTCAAGACTACTCAAATGCTCGTTTCCGAATAACGTTCTCTTATTATTCATACGCTGGCCATTCAGAATTCTGAACTTAACTTGATTGATTGATTTAGTTTTATTTTACTTCGCGTTTTGTGCCTCTAGGCTAATTTGCGAAGATGGGGATGAGTGATGAAGTGATGAAATTGATGAATGGACATTCACAAACAACCAAGCCCGACCGGGATTCGAACCCGGGACCCTTGGCGTCGCAGCGCGATGTGCTAACCACTCGGCCACAGCTGAACTTAACTGTGCATGCATGTAATAGATACTGCCGTTGTTCGCAAATCACTCACTCATTAATGAGAGTCGTCAATTAGACAATTTTAGTTAAATTGGCAATATAACAAGGGCCTTTTACAAATAAAAAAATATTAGGGCTAAATGATATGCATCTTTTCGCGATGACAATCAACTAAAATGCATTCAGGTGACAGGTAGTTTCGACCAATGGCACGAACACGGTGCTTTATCACTGACTTGTAACGTGAAAGTTCGGAATGGAAAAATGAGAGAGATCGGAGGCCCGATAAGAATTTATGCAGAAGATGAAGAGCGAAATTACATTTTCGAGCAAATTCCTGCGCGCAGCAATACCATGAATTTACGAGTTTCTCTTGACTTCTTTCAATAAAGAAATTGCACGTGAAATGTCTGCTCAGGAGAATACACCAAGCTCGCACACAACGGTAAGTTAACGTCCACTCGTGGTCTTATCCCACACATGCATGACTTGATGGATGAGAATAGCTTTGACAATGCAGTAGGAATTATTATTCCACAATGATGTTTTCTACAGGTGCGCCTCAAGATAAAATTTTAAGCCGGGACAAGTGGATTTTTGGTGTCCCCCCTACTTTGCACCCTGCCTCTCCCCATTTTTTTCTACCCTGGTTCTCCTTCCACCTTCCTCCAATAAAAACATGGTCATGTTATGTATTTACGGTTCTAATGACGAATAATAAGAAACTTATTTTAAAAATACGAGTGTTACTTTTAAAGAACACGTTTGTTGTGGATATGCGTTTATTGAATATCTACATAATTACATCAAAATAACATTAGGCTAATCTCTTACCTTAAATTACTTCATGATTTTGCAATATACGTATTATGTTATTAAGCAGTAACTTCAAATAATTCTTGTCAACAATAAATTACTCTTTTTAAAACAAACAAAACCCGGTGGAGGCACATGGCGGTAGGATCTCACTTTAAACTGTAGGTCCAGTGCCGTTTACGCTTTCTCTTAACACACAAGTGATTGTTCACCAGAACCAAATTATTTTAGTAATCGTGAACGTTTGTTACGAGTTACCAAACATTTGGTCAAAATTACCAAATTTATTCAAGTCTACCAATATTTTTTATTGTAATTACCACAAAGCTTAACCAATCGTGTTTCGTTAATTCAAACAGCTCAGTTTTTTCTCTGTGTAATATTGACTTTGCTATACATGAAGCACTGATCTTGAAAACCTTTTCCTTTTTACTGAGATTTTAGTTTAGAAGCAAGCAATAATGGAGAAGGGGGTAAATCGGAGCAACCAATGGATGATATTCAGCGATCAACTTACCCCACAATTCATTGCGCAAAAGTACGCCCGCTGCCATGATTCCGGCAAATGTTTCGGAGCGTGTTGGAAACACGTTGGATAAGTATTGAGCTCAATGCTATTGTAGCAGTGATTGAAGGTACAAATATAACGATTATATGCCAAATGTAGTCTTTCACACTTTGATAAGACTCGTAACAATGACCAGAGTATCTAAAAATATGATATTTGCCATAAAACAATGTTGTATAAAGCTACGTAACATACGAAAAAAATACAAGACTATGGAGCCTCTTTCTCATGGAATCAATCGGGTTTATCCGATAGTGCAGTGGCTAAGGACATCCCCTTGTAATCGAAGGATCCAAAATTTGATTACCGGTGGAGGAAATTAAATAATAATAATAATATTTTTTAAGTGTATTGAAAACAAACTTTGTCTTGTCAAAATGATAATTTATAGAAATGTTCCGAAGTACAGAATTGTATATTTTTTATAGCCGCGAAAATATTAGAATGTTAATTTCACATGTTCAGTAATGAAAACAACAGCGCCCTTGCAGTTGATACACGCAAACACGTTCTGTGATGGAAGAACTTGTTCAGATCAACGAACAATTTCAGACCAAACTTTTACAGAATGCTGCAATCCTTCAGGAAATTCCGTTCTCGGCGATCAAAAATGACAATTAAAAATATATTCGTTCGTATTGTTACTTAGTTCAAATGTAGTACATATGTTATGAATACTGTTAGTAATTATTTACACATTCCAAGGTGGTAAAGTGGCCTCGTTGGCCCCATGCTAAGTATGGTAGATTTGTGTTATTGTAACAATGTCAGCACAATTTTTTCCTATCGATATTCATCAATTCTTTTTAAAATCGAAAATTGGCGCCACCTGAATAACAATCACAGCTTCGTCTCTGAATTCATGCATCAAAAGTAATGGAAAATTAGTGGCGTGCCTAGGATACTTCGAAAGGTGGGGGTTACGTATTCTTTTTAGTAGTCAGCCCTCATTTTGCTATCTTTTCCTCACTTCTACGTTCTTTTGTTTTAGAAGTACTAAGTGTGTGGGGAGGTTATGACCCCACCAACCCTCCTTGTGCACACCACTGCGGAAACTATACCTTATTTGCTTTCTGAAATGAGCAACTGTAGCTCTTACTTTTTGGGCAAAGTATTAACTCAGTTCTTCTTTAAAAAAACACCTTTCCAAAGGCAGACTCTGAAAGGGATCTATACAAAGGGAACAAACACATCCCGGACACAAGAATTTTACTCTGTCAGTAAGATCCTTAATCTCACGCCAAAGTTAGTGGAATTCGGAGAATTATGGAACTGTAGATAATAATTATTATCAACATCACTGAGTCACTCTCTGATCTCATTTCGCTAAGAAAATCTATCATTCTTAGTTGGAAAGTTGGTTAGAAATCAGATGTGGTAGGTGATTGCTTACGCAGACTGGGAACTGTTCCGTTATTTACGAGCCCAATGGTGTGGGTCTGAGTGCAAGGGATGTTATGTTATCAGACAAACCTGTTCTTACAAGAATACACACTTCTGTGGTGAGTCACTTGCCCCGAGTCATAAATGTCTGGTGCTGTGCTCGAGCGAGGGAGAAGGAGGAAGTTCAAACATGATAAGAGACAATACACAAGTTACTTCAGTTAGGTGGGGAGACTAATGTCAATGGAATTATAATACTCTTCAATAAATAAATTCCAAACACTTGTGCACTAGACAATGTGTACATTTCATGTAATGTATGACTGTGTGTTGTTACAGGGGTCACTTCATCGCCCTGGAATATGGAAAGAATTGCTAACTTTTTCTTACCTTATTCCTTTTACTTCTATTTTTTTACTCGGTTTTTCTCTTATTGTATCATCTTTGTACCTTTCCATCTTGTTTACTTGTTTACACTGTGTGCTCAAATAGGTCAATCGAGATCGGACCTACAG
This sequence comes from Lepisma saccharinum, assembly GCF_977018435.1. Classification (NCBI taxonomy): domain Eukaryota; kingdom Metazoa; phylum Arthropoda; class Insecta; order Zygentoma; family Lepismatidae; genus Lepisma; species Lepisma saccharinum. The sequence continues at coordinate 141,058,805 of NC_139229.1, forward strand.
TTCAAAGTGAGACCCGAATCACTGTGCAATGTGCCTCCATCGGGGATCGAATCCAGGCTACCTTGACTACAAGGTACCTTTCCATCTTCTTTGTATCTCTCTTCTTGAAAATTTCTTTTTGGATGTTTCCCTCCGGTGTTTTCTTGAATTTTCTTTACTTTCTCTCTCTCTCTACTTTATCACTCTACTTGATTTTATTTCTCGCTTCTCTCTCTCTCTCTCTCTCTCTCTCTCTCTCTTCCTCACGCATGCAAACTCTCTATCTCCCTCTAAGTATCTCGCTTTTCTTGTTTCTTTCCACTATTACTTACTCGCCCCCTTTTGTGTGTGTGTGTGTGTTTGACCCCTTACTCCTCTATCATTCTCTTTTCTCTCATTGCTATTTCTTCTTTCAATTCATCAAAACATTTCCTTATTCCGATGACACGTAAAAAATGACGTCACATATCCTATTAGAAACCAGTTATTTTTTATTCTTTTTAATTTTTTCGCCAGCTGCCTAACGCTGTATGTAATAATTCGAATTTAGGTAAAAATGGCAAAGGAAAAAATGGCAACGGAAAAAATGGCAAGCGGAAAAAATGGCAAAGGGAAAAAATGGCAAAAGAAAAAATGGAACGGTAGAAATGGCAAGAATAAAAATATACCTATTACGATTTTACGTGAAAATTGAGAAATTATGTGTCTTGCATTTCACAGTTTAAAATTAAAATTTAATATAATTTAATGTCTTTTAACATTAATTTGTCTTTGAATGGAAACATTTTATTTTATGTTTCCAAAAATAATGCCGTTTATTTCTTTTGGCAGGAGTTACTGCCGCTATAGAATCACATGCTAATAAAAGTTAACTTTTGTAAACAATTTGAAACATGTGTGATTGATGTAACTTAAGGGGAGTGCAGCATTGAATGGGTTTTCATCTTGACTGAAAACAAGTTTATGCTTTGCGGGCACCTGCTGACCAGTCACACATGTTTGTTACTAAGTAGGACTTCAAGCCAGGCCTTATCTAACCCCCTCCCACTAAGAGGGACGAACTTGTTTACTTTTTTCAAATGAAAATTGTTAAATCTTGGAAAGCTCTTCTTTCTGCAAGAGTCTGATCTGAAGAATGTTATAAGGTGGAGGAACAATTTCAAGTGTCGAGGAATTCTAAAAACAAAATTATTGAAACAAAATCCTGTGTGTTCCTATGACCATAATCATTCACCTGAATATGATGCTGTGAAGGTTTAAGAAATTCAAAATATTAACCCTCCCTTCATATGAAATGTCATTATATGCTAGAAAAAATATTGCGCTACGAAGTTCAATAGAATATACATATAACACCCGAAATAATGAGCTTCTAAGGCCATACTTCACAACACGTTGGTTGCCATGAGACCCAAAAGTGGGTCTCAAGTATCGTCATTCATGAAGCTATGAAACCCACTTGTGTGTCTCACCTCAGCAATTGCTTCAGCCGCGATACCCCAATATGGGTTCCACTTGTCATTTGCTAACATGATCAAAGATATTGTTTTTGGCTCCAGAATGTTACACTATACTCGTAGCCTGGCCCTAGATAGCAACAGGCGATTACAACAATGGCGTACAAATGGCCGTAACATTGTAGTAATAAACCTAGTGCTCTGTGATTATTTATGATGGCATTATTTTGTTCATTTTCAATACAACAGGCCACATTAAAAAATGCATCCTTGTTTGACATTGGTTGTATTTCAGGCAAGAATTAAACAAAGAAGGAGAAAAATAAAGGAAGAAGAAGAAATTAAGACTATATCCAGTGTGATTGAACGTAAATTGTAAATTATAGAAATTTTGTAACTATATTTTTTATCTAAACTGTATTGAACCCTCCAAATACCAATGTATATGGTTTATATGGAGTAATGCAATTCAAATTCAAACATCCTACAGAGTAAAGACTGTAGGCTTTATTGTGGAAGCTAATCAGGTGCATCCAGCAAGAAAATGAAGCAGTAGTAGCGATCATTCTCCACGCTGAGAGAGGGCAACTGCCAAAGAAGAAAACTTGCCATTTTCACTTTGGCCATTTTTTCCCTTTGCCATTTTTACTTTTGTCATTTTTTCCGTTTGCCATTTTTACTTGGCCATTTTTTCCGTTGCCATTTTTTCCTTTGCCATTTTTACCGGACACCAATAATTCTGGTAAGGCATGGGGTGAAGGGGCATTTCATTGTGTTGTCCTTCATCTATTTCACCATTCTTTATCATAATATATGTTTTACGTCGCTTTTCTGCCAATTTTGGCTAATCGCGACGTGATGTGAAAGTGACAAAGAGACAAGCACAAACATAAGGACAAAACACGGAACACAAACTCCACAGAAGATTATAGGCGCCAGATCTTCGTTGGTCTGCAAGAGCGCAGTTTCCAGCAATTTCTAAAACTAACAGGGTTCAGGAAGTAACTCAGTCACAGTTATCATTACGATAAAAAGTAAAAGTAAATATCATTTACAGTTATTTATTCTGGATTGAACTCATAGAACATGTTAACTTGCATCAACTGCGAGAGCGCTGTTGCTTTCATTTCTGAACATGTGAAATTAACATTCTAATATTTTCATTCAGTTATAATAAACCTCCTGTGTTTGAATATGAAAATAGAGAGGTAAGAATACTAGGTAAATCCTTAAAGTTGAAAAAATTACTGGCACAAAACATTTGCTCGTAACAAACAAATGTAGATTAACATTCTATTTCTATTTTCCTTTTAGCGAATCATAATTATGTTGATTACTGTTGAAATGGATGTAGGTCTATGTATAGAAAAACAACTGTAAAAGTAATTTTTCAATTCGTTACTCCTTACCGGAAAAAGTTACAGTTACAGTGTTAGTGAAAAAAGTAACTGTTACTTGTAAATCGTTACTTCAAAATACGTGAGTTTGTTTAGGTCAATTTTACAAGTCACAGATAGGGTAATCGGTACTGGATCTACAGTTTAAAGTGGAATCCGAACCACTTTGTGCCTCCAGCGGCTATCGAACCAGGGACCCCTTGGTTACAAGGCGACGGTGTTACCAGTACGCCACCGGTTTTGATTGATTTATTTTATTTTACTTCCCTTTTCTGACACTTTTGGCTAATCGCGAAGATGCGGATGAAAAGTTACAAGATGAAATTCGTGAAAGACAATTACAAACATGCATGGAGAAGACAAAAGTCCCACAGATTATACTGGCTGTGAATCTAGACGTCAGAGCCTGGATAGGCTGTAAAACGCAGTAGAGGGGCAGTACGTGGAAGAGGGGTTGACATTTGGGTATCTTCAGAAAGGGTCACTCCTTGCACACCACTACGCCAACGGGGAGGTCCACTTCACTACCCACCTCCTTGGTGGAGTGGTTAGCACAGCCCGTTACGGGTCCCAGGTTCTAATCCCGTACTGGACATGTGTGTCCTTTGAGGGTATCCCTTCATTAATTTCATCATGTCATCACTCATCCTCAGCCAAAAGTGGAGCGAAGTAAAATAAATCAAAACAAATCATATCAACTTCCAAATACTAGTTTCCAGGGTAGCACATATGTAATCTCAAAATGTTTATATATCGATATTTGATAAATTACTTCGGTTTTTATTTCTAAAAAAACTAAATTCGCATGATATACGAACAGCAGTCGCCCTGGAACTACTGAAGTCTTGACATAGCTCCCCCTCCCACTGCAACCTAACTTTTACTTTGTACACAAGTCACGATGCACGAGGCGTTAACAGATTATCTCGCACGAGTTCAGAAGCGGAACATCATAATAAGAGATTATAAAGCGTTTGTTGTTCCGAGGAAGCCGTGAACGCGAGGTAAGAGAAGCGTGAGACTGAGATCCACAGCTGACACAGTGCTTGAGTAAGTGGGAACGCTCTCCGTGGCTCCGGCAACGCAGCTTTATCCCCGTTAGGCGCACGCTCAGGTAGGCGGCGTTGAGGTCGAAGGCTATAAAGCCGTCTGCTTTTGCTGGCGACCCAGAGTCACAAGTTGTGCGCGGAGAATGTACGTGAAATTGTTGGTGCTTCTGTCGGCGGCCACCCTGGTGGCACCCCTTGGGGTTCGACCCCTAAATCACGGATCGATGATGAACCCCTTTCACGGAACAAATTTCTGGAACCAGTTCGAACACGGGTGAGTAGAAAAGTTTATTTTTCTTTTTGTCCGCGATGGCGTAGTGTTGACGTCGTCGCCTTGTAATCAAGGGGTTCCGGGTTCGATACCTGGTGGAGGGACATAGTGGTTCGGATCCCGCTTTAAACTGTAGGTCCAGTCACGATTGGCCTTACTGTGCATAAATGGACTTTAACACTAAATCAATCAATCGAAGTTAGGGTGGATGGTATACTCCACCTGTTTTATTGTCACAATGTTAAACCATATAGTCGAATTTGATTTAGTTTATTTTAAGTAGGTTTTTTTTCACTTTTGGCTAATTGAGACAGATCCCCAGCTAGCCCAATGGCTCGAACAAACATCCCCTCTCCCCCACACCTAACAATTTCTACTTCAAGCGCTGCACAACTACGGTAGTGTATTCCATCCGTGAACATTACATTAGCTGATTCAAATTGCTCATCCGATTGATAGATGCGAGACTGCTTTGAAAATTCACGTACTGCACCTACTGGATTTCGAGGACCGAATAGAGAATTTGAGATTATAAATCCTGAATTTGGTCCCATTTGGCGAATTCACCGTTCGGCGACAATCTGTGGTGGCAGGCACGTAGAGAGGGGAAGGGCTAAGGGGGCTGAAGTCCCCCCCCCCGAAATTCTACAAAATATCTAATTTGGTACTAGTTTAGTGTGTAACAGAGGAACCAGGTTATATTTTTATATTCTACCATTTAATCCAAAGAATAAATGGACCCGCAGCTCTCAAAATGTATAGTTTTCTTTGTGAGAGATCACACAATATAAATTTTAGGAGTAAAATTTGGCCCTAACTTCTAAAGCTTTTCTTTTAACGTAATGTGTGAAAGTTAATAACAGAATACAAAAACTATGAATTTCAGTACACTAACTACAAAATGTAAGAAAAACAATGGACAACAGTATAGGATATTCACTCATACGGTGGTGCGAGTAGCAAAGTCTCTCCATTTATATAAAAATAATAACAACAATTATAATAATAACAAAAAAATTGGAATTAAAATTGGTTTATTTTTAATAACTAGTTATTATTGTAAAATGACAATTAGCGTGGTAATAATTATTATTATCATTATTATTTCTACTAATCAAGTTTTATCAGTGGCCTGCCCCTCTGCAAATATTTCTGGCGATGCTTGTGCTGATGGATGAGGCCCCCCCTTCCCCCAAATAAAATCCTGGCTACGGGCCTGAGTGGTGGTGTTTGTAGGTTTTCCCTATCTGACCACTTCTTCCCCCTCTTGTGCTTGTTCTTCATTACATTTCAACATTCTTTATGAATGGTGGTTCAAATTTCTATTGTTTTTGGTTGTTTTTTGTTTTTAATCACTATTAATTCCTATTTCCGCAATTAACCTGAAGTAGAAAGTCGCCGTTAAACAAATGAAGCATAGTGTACAAATTAATGATAATAGAATATTCCTTCCACGGATATTTTCCTGACATTTCGTGAATACCGCTTTGATGATAATTCCACGAATGCAGTCTACAAAGTGTCTCTGGTTCGATTCCAGTCTCGTGTATGGGTGTTGCTTACTGAATCCGATACGGTAAATGCAAGATGCATCATGCATGTGTATCGTTACAATAAACGTACAGAGACCAAAATTTAGTCAAACTATAAAGAACTGTTCACAATTACCCATGCCGTCGATGGTTTACGATATCGTGAAATATCATAGGAACAATTTTCTCAGTGTTGTAATATTGTCTATCGTGTGGCCCGATTAGCCTATGCATAAATGAATTGAAACTTGTAAAGAACCACGTACATCATTCACCTCTTGACAGTTTTCCTCATGGGGATTTCCATAGATTTCCATACATAAATGAATTGAAACTTCTCCTTGCTTTGTAAAGAACCACGTACATCATTCACCTCTTGACACTTTTCCTCATGGGGATTTCCATATAGATTTCCAATCCAGTACTGAAACGATGTTATCAATGTTCATAACAGATGCATTCCATTTGACACTAATCAGCAAATGTGTGAAAAAGAATACCCGTCGTCCGTGTCAACTTTCGAGAACTACACAGACATAGTTTGGTGTAATAATAAATATAGGAGATAGTAGAGTAAATGCAATAAAAATATATACATTAATAGTCCGCTTCTATGCAGTGACACAGACCACATGCTGCCTATCGAGAATCAATAAATACATCAGGAACGGCAACAGCTATAAAGAAGTATCAGTATAGGCTTGAAGCTGATTTAAAGTAATGCAGACTTTTACAAGTGACATCGTTGTAATACGCTCATGGTTTAATGGATTTTATTGCATTGCAAACAACTTTCAATTTTGATTTTTCCCTTTGTCCTTGTGTGCACACCTTAATTAATTTCATATAATTACCATCCATCCTCATAGACATGATTATTTTGTGCAGCGGACTTTTTATTTCCACTTGCTGAGAGTGTTTATCCTTAGTGCGTTACCAGAAATTTTTGTATGGAGTCAGGTCGTTGAATAAAAATCGAATAGTAGAAATAATAATAAAATAAATTATTAATATAAAATATATGTAAAAAATAATCCGTGGCGCAACAGCCCGTGAGGGCCAGAGGCTGCCTACCGACTGCCGGCCTCACTCCCACCAGTTACGGGGTGACGTGTGGTGAACACATTTCCGCGAGCTAAACACAGCTGAAAACGTTCATGAACCATGCAAAATATCTCACTTTCTTGAGGGAGTACAGAGGGTCAAGTGCCCCCAAGTTCTTTCAAATCTGGAAATAGCCCGTTCAAGGAACTGAGTTTGAGACCACTGCACTATTCTCCATCCACTGTAAGAACGAAGTTAATGTAAACAGAACAACTTTACTTTTGAGTTCCTTTCCTGTGAGTAAGTTTTGGTGTTATTTTACCCATGAATATATTCGTCGTAGCTGTACAGCTCATAAAATGTTCAATAACTCTAATATAGCAGCTATGTTCAGTGGGATGGCATTGTTACATGCCCTATATTCATACGCGCAAGATTCCAGCACGACTGCCACTGGAAAAACAAATTGGATTTCTCACAAAGTATTTGTTTGCATTGGCTTCGTTCTTGCAGCGGACAGAGAATAGTAGTTCCGCGAAGAATAACTAAGAGGACGAAATTGAAGTCCAGCCAAGGTCTCCTCGCTTTTCTGCCAATCAGTGAAGCGCTCCTTGGAGAATGATTGACTCGAGTGGAGGGTCTCGGACACGACCAAGAGTCTCACTTATCGCACGAATGTCAAGCACCTTCTCGGTGAAGCGCCATAGTCTTCTGACGTCAGGTTAAATTCTTTCGTTGTTTGTTAGGCGAAATGTAGTGTATTTATGCTAAGAGATTTAAACTTAAGTCTTACCTAACCAGGAAAGAATTCCGCGCTTATGAAATACGACGCTTGACCGAGAAGCTGTTTAACTTAGGTGCAATGAGTCGTACCCACACGACCACCGATGGACGAAACGCATCAGGGTAAGGTTGAAAAAGGGGGTGTGGGGGTTCTAAGCTATAGTTGGTGTTTTAAGTCCATTTTATGCACTGTAAGGCTAATCGGGACTGGACCTACAGTTTAAAGTAGGATCCGAACCATTATGTGCCTCCAACGGGTATCGAACCCAGGACCCCTTGATTACAAGGCGACGACGCTACCACTGCGGAGGCCCTCTAGGCTATAGTAACTTATCCTCGATTTGATTTTCTATTCACGTCAATCAGGACTATACTCTGTCCCCGGAAGCTGTGGAGTAAGGCCACGCATAGCGGCAGAGAAGGGGGTAAATCGAGTGGGCAGAGCGAACCAGTACACGCTGCTCAAAGGCTTGTAACGGCAGTCGCTTTACCCCCTATACGCAATCCCGTTCTCTCTTATGTGTTCATTGGCGGAGCTGTCTCGCGTCACTATTTGAGCAGATACTTATTTTCGCTGGCTTGCTCCAGAGATACCCGGGACAGAGTATAGTTAATGTCGGAACGGGAACTGCATTTTCTTAGGCAGTTTCTGGGTCCTAAGTGAGCCCGAATAGCCCAGACAGTGGTAATGTAATTTCTAAGCTAACGATCTCCAAAATAAGACTTTTATGTGGGCACACAACGTAAACTTTGACTAAAATTTCTCGCAACTTTCAATTATTTTGAGTGAGGTGTGTAACAGTATAGAGTACAAAATTTTCCTCAAGGATGGATTAAAAAATAATAAGCATTAAGCAATGAAATGTCACATTTTCATTGTAAGATTAATAATTAGGAAAAATGGATTGTTAGCTGACAAAAAAAATAAAGTTGGAGTAAGCTAACAAGCATCTTTTTATTGTAAACCTCGAATTAACTAACTTTAAAAAAAAATAAATCAACTTCCACAACAGGAATGAATTTTTAGCAGTCAACAAAAGTATTTCCAAGTACTTGGTTGTTAAAGGTTCAGGAATTGTAAATAAATATAATTCCTGTCCGGGAGAGAAAAATCAGCAACCGTAAATGGGTTATGTACCGTAGAGAACCTTTTTTTCATTAAAGTGTTCAATTTAGTTTCGGAACCTTTTTGCCAGATCAATTTAAATACGGTCCAGGAACCTTTCTTCCGAATCAGTTTAAAAAGGGTCCAAGTTCGGTATTGAAATGAAACAATACGCAACTTGTACAGGATTTAAATTGTGCGGTCATGTTATCCCATTAGAATTCTTGGGGTTCCTGGACATTCGAACAATTCCTTATACTGTAAAGAGAAAATAAATATAATGTGGTATAAAATTACAACAAACTTAATCCTACACAAAAATTGATAAAATTTCCAGAATGCCCGGGTGTAAAACTATTATTTACAAAGGAAAATGTTTACACCAGATATGTTACTTAAAAAATTAAGACACCCGCTCCTTACAGGAATATCACAGAATACTAGTTCAGGTACAAATAGCTATCCTATTTTCGCAACCTAAGAGTCGAAGATGGTGAAATTCACGAGAAATCGTGCGAAAAGTAAAGTTTATATAATGTCGCGAGTTACTATACATAATTTAGAATATCATTTTAGCCACTTATATCCACTTTCTGGTAACAGTGAGCATATAATATGCGCGATCTAATAGGAATAAGATTTTTGGAACGTGGAGTGACGACGACAGGCCTCGCAAAAAAGAGAAGAAATTAAAAAGTACAAATAAAAAAAAAACTATAGGGTGAAAGGGGAATACTATTCTGAAAACCGGTTACAGTCCAAAGAACCGAATTTACCTATCACAGTATAAAATGCATTGTGACAAAGTCAACCGCGTCCTACTTTACAGCCACAGCAGAGGGCCGAAAAACACCAACTTCATTGTTTCCTCTTGTATCGACGCAGCATCTCCTTGAGACAAAAGAAAGGCTCGCTTCTAAAGTGTTGCACCGTTACTTCGAACCTTCATACCGAGTGCATTAATCGCCATCTATCAAGTCATCCTGCAATTTTCTAATCTGTCTAACTGCAGTCTTAATTTTTGTTCCCGTTTCGTTGCTCCGAGTGCACCAAGGTTCGTCGGACCGCGAGGGGGAGTTCGTGTCGATGACATTGAAAAACGCGTTAATAAGATTTAACAGCGGCGTTCGAGTTAACCGTTCTGCAAGTACCGTAAGAGACACACTTGGCGTTCACGGTTTATTAGCATCGTAGCTATAAAATTCTGAGAAGAAAGGTTGGGAAAATGTTCTGTTGGGAAAGAAAACTGATAGTTAGCCGGAAACATTTTTTCTGCTAATTTTATGTGCGCTTCATCTAAGGTGACATCTTTGTAAACTCTTGTGTGTATGCCTGCAGAGTTGGAAAGTTCATCTTTGCTGTAAATTAAAGCACGCTGCATACCCACACGATAAGCAAGTGGGCCTTTATGTACTGACGTTTGCGAATGTACACGTAACTGCATTCCTAGAGTGCATACCTGAGCTGCGTGGTCAAGTGGTTTGTGTTTAAAGTCTCGGATCTTGCTTCGAATCCTGAATGTGCCCTCCTGTTTCATATGCATTTCCGAAATATTTTTATGAATTAACGCTTTCATCGAGATACGATCCAGAGGAGACCGATACAACACAACTACTTACGCTGACAAGGCCTGGAGCTAACACCTCTGGATCCTCCCCAATCCCCCCTCTAAATACGATTTCAGTTACCCCTTTACAGATGGAAGCCCCCCCCCCCTAAATTCGGGCCTGATGCTCATTTAATTTGATTGCACATAAGTAAGAAAATAAAGTTTCTATGTTCATCATAAAAATGGTAGAAAGTATATTGTTGATATTTGTTAAATAATTCCCTCCAACATTAGGGGTCGTGGTAGATAACTTTGATTCCCCTGGAACATAGAAAAATACTTAACTTACTCTTAAGTTCTTCCTTATTTTTAAATTAATTTTCCCACTTTCTATTTTCTTTCTTCCGCTATATTTTAGTCTCTCTCAATGTCTTCTTACTTGCTCCTTCTTTCGTTGACATATTCTGCTATGTTTCTTCTCTTTTATTATTTCCTTCTCTCCCCCTTCTCTCTCTAGCTTACCCGGTGGAAGCACATAGTGGTTCGGATCCCATTTTAAACTGTAGGTCCAGTCCCGATTAGCCTTACTGTGCATAAAGTGGACTTACAACAAACAACTCAATCAACTCTCTCTAGATTACTTTGCATTGTCTCTCAAGTTTCTTTTATTTCTCCTTGAGCCTCTCAGATGGCGCAGTGGTAATCGCTGTCGCATTATAATGAAAAGGTACCAGGTTCGATCTCCGTGGAAGCATACGAGGTTCGGATCCCACATAAAACTGTAGGTCCAGTCCGGATTAATCTATGTGTGCATAAGATAAAGGTAAAGTTCCCCATGTACGTTGTACGTACCATGCTATGAAGGCACAGAGGGGTTGGGGGTGGAGTTAGAGCCCCCCCCCCACTTTCTCGATCTGTCATTTTTCGAGGCGTACCCTACAGGGTTGCCCCAGGTATCCATTTATTTGAGGCTAGGTGAGCACATCCTTAGATCACTACCGCGGATTCCATTATGCATAAAGTGGACTTAAAACAAGCTTGAAGAACTTATTTGTACTTCTCTCTTCAGCTCATGTTTCTCCTCTTTTCCTCCCTCAGTTGTTTCTTTATATCTCTCTCTGCTTCTCTTGAAACATTTCTATTCTTACGATGACCTATAAATATGACGTCACTCGGTTTTCATAGCTTTTTGTTTATTCAACTTATTTTTTACCTTCGAAAATTTTCAGTGAGTGCCCATGACTTGCTTAATTCTTTTTCCTCAATTTGTTCCAAGCCGGAGTTTGGACATCGATGATTTAGAGCATGATGGTGCAGCTTCCCTGGTCAGTAGCCAGGCACTATTAACGGTCATTTGCTTCCACTTCCGACCTTTTTTCCCCTCTGGCGTCTGCTCCTTTAACCCCAAAAGCCAAAGAAGCTTCTCGGAAGAGAAGAAATGCAATTGTGGAGAGGCTGCTTCGTTATTGAACGAAATAGAGCACGACGCGGATTCTTATTCTTGTTCCACGAGCGTTGTCCTAGGTCGTTCGAAAATAAAATTCGGGTTAGCCGGAGAAATAATGTAAAATGCATCCCACTTTCGGAATCTAGAAAGTGCACACATCAACCAGAACAGATAATGCTCGAATGTTGGTTCATGAGAGATTCTTGCAGGTTTTGGAATTTCTCTTGCAAAGACTTCAAGTGAAAGCAGTAAATGTTTTGAGCTTCCATAAGAAACTTAAGTTTAGTTCGTGTGAAAACATGTTAAGTTGGTTGCAGAAAGGGGAATGGTGGAAACAAAGGAGAGAAGGCTTCGTAAACAAGACAGAAACATACCAATGTTGACGCACCCATTATGCTTTAACGTATATCAATTATAAAAAAAATAAATAGTGTTGTAATAATTCATACGAAACCAAAAAAGTTTTCAATTAAATAATAATAATAATAATAAATTGTCTTTATTAAGCGGGCGAGGTTCACCTCTCCCACATAACCCTTGTCAATATGATGATACATATAAGATAAGATAAACTGCGTGTCAAATCAAAAAAAAAAAAAAAGTGTAACTACAAATACAAAAGTAATAATAATAAAAATCCATATAGTGAG
>NC_139229.1:141071167-141197869 GCF_977018435.1 Lepisma saccharinum
TGCGTTTTTACATGTTCTGTCCAATCCAAAATTTCGTCAAAATCAGTCCAAGTACAGTCCAGTCCAAGTGTTATAATTACACACCTATAACTAGCAACACTACAAGGAACAATAAGGTGTGAATCTGGCAGAAGTTCTGAAAGTCTGAAAACCTACGTAATCTCCATCCACTGTAAGAACGAAGTTAATGTAAATAAAATCACGTGACTTCCGAAGTATTTTTTTTCCTGTGTGTTAGTTCTGGTGTTATTTTGTCCATGAATAAATATACAGGTCATAATATAAGCTTCCGCAACTTCAGTGTAGGCTTCCCGATGGCGTAATGGTAACGTCATCACCTTATAATCAAGGGTCCCGGGTTCGATACACGATGAAGAGACAGTGATTCGGATCTCGCTTAAAATCGTAGGATCAGTACTGCTTAACCTACCTGTATATGAAGTGGACTTAAACAAAACATAAAGCTTCACTGCAGCAGCTACGTTGACTCTTACCGCACGCTCTCCTATGCGCAAGATAGCTACACTACAGCTTCCATTTCACGTACTTATACCAGTGTGTGCGTGTCCCAAGCTTAGTTTTATTTTGTCTTAAATTATTTGTGATATGCATGTAGGTAGGACTAATGATATTGATTACATCGACATTTAAAATGTTATCTAGGTTGTTCTTAATGATAACGTATTTGAAATTCGTAATTTACAAATGGTAAATTAGCATTACAAACTTTCTTTTTATGGCGTGTTATTAAACATTTACCGGGGGAGGTGCATTTAATTTTCGGGTGGGTGAAGAGTTACTAGAGTATTTCTAAAGCTTCAGAATGTTTGTCTTCACATGCGTAGATGACATTTCATTCCTCAAGATTGATGAAAGAAAAGCGAGAATAGTTAGCAGAGCAAAGTAGCCAGCATAACAAAAATAAAATCGTCAAATTGAGTAACATAGTGATTTTAGAAACACGAAGCTACCCGCACGGTTGCAATTAAGGCTAATTACCCGCTAAAAAGAAAGACACGAGGTGGGCTGTGAAGTACGCGGGCGAGCATATCGAGAAACAATCCGATTGTTCTTCGTGGCCTGCCTTCGTTGCTCTACCGTAGCCCCTATTCCTGGCGTAACGGTGCAGCCCTAACTGTACATTTGCTTCAGTGCTTCGCCACGAGGTTCTACATGTGTTCGCGTTGTTCGTCCCCATTAGAAATGTATCTGTTCCTCGTAGAAACAAGACTGCAGTCATGCAGTGCAAAAAAAGAAATGTTTGAGCCAAACATCCATTTGCATGTGAGCATTCATTGGCGAATTAATGGGGCGGGTCACTTTTTAGTTGTCGCACGTTCATTGACCGTTTGTTAACTTTAAACATTGTCTCCGAGGGTGTGTGATCACTAGACCTCGGATTTTTAGGTTCTAAAAAGTGTGCTTTTAGGTTCCTAAAATAGGCTCTAAAAATCCTAAAATAGGTTCGAAAAACCCTAAAATAGGTCCTAAAAATCTTAAGTTAGGTTCGAAAAATCTTCAATAGGTTCAATAGAAACTTAAAATAGTTCCAAATTCCTGAAAAAATGCTGATTAGGTATAGTCACCGACAATGAAAATGGGACACCTATATCCTGAAATACGCACTATCTTGCATAACGTTATGTGTGTTGCCTAACCCTACGACGATGACTGAACTTAGCATTGGAAATTTGCTATTAGCTAAAACCCACTCTTCGCCGTATAGTTAGGCAAAAATCTTTTTTCATGTTATCCACAGTCAAACTCCGCAATTTTGTCTGTGAGGATCATCTTATATGCTGAAAATAATGTTTCAACAAAAACATAGTTAGTGCTGCAAACTTCAATACTGCAATGTTAGTTAGCAAGGCGTGAATGCCACAAAGCACCGAAGTGACAGATCAGACCACTTTGGATTGTACAGGTAACAGTGGCACCAGACATTTTGCTTTGTTTAGAGCTTTGAAAAATCACTATGGACTAGGAGGAAGGGAAATTGATTGATTGATTTAGTTTATTTTACTTCGCGTTTTGTGCCTCTTGGCTAATTTGCGAAGATGGGGATGAGTGATGAAATGATGAAATGGATGAAAATGGACATTCACAAACAACCATACCCGACCGGGATTCGAACCCGGGACCCTTCGCGTCGCAGCGCGATGTGCTAACCACTCGGCCACAGAGTCGGGCAAGGAAGGGAAATTGACAGAGATATGTTTCAAACACGTTCGTCATTGAATTTTTTTGTGACTAAACAAAGCAAATGCCTCTGTGTGACTTAAAAATCCTGTAAAACCTTACATAACTTATTATTTCTTACAACCTAAAATCCGAGGTCTAGTGACCACTTAATTTTATATATTCAGGGGACGATCGCCACTTTGATTCCTAACTTTAAGATTGCTTATTTTTAGTTATCAAGAAGGAGAGGCGATCATCTTTCTATACCTTAAGAAGGAGAGGCGATCATCTGTCTATACCTTAAGAAGGAGAGGCGATCATCTGTCTATACCTTAAGAAGGAGAGGCGATCACCTTTCTATACCTTAAGAAGGAGAGGCGATCACCTTTCTAGACCTTAAGAAGGAGAGGCGATCACCTTTCTAGACCTTAAGAAGGAGAGGCGATCACCTTTCTAGACCTTAAGAAGGAGAGGCGATCACCTTTCTAGACCTTAAGAAGGAGAGGCGGTCACCTTTCTAGACCTTAAGAAGGAGAGGCGGTCACCTTTCTAGACCTTAAGAAGGAGAGGCGATCACCTTTCTAGACCTTAAGAAGGAGAGGCGATCACCTTTCTAGACCTTAAGAAGGAGAGGCGGTCACCTTTCTAGACCTTAAGAAGGAGAGGCGATCACCTTTCTAGACCTTAAGAAGGAGAGGCGATCACCTTTCTAGACCTTAAGAAGGAGAGGCGATCACCTTTCTAGACCTTAAGAAGGAGAGGCGATCACCTTTCTAGACCTTAAGAAGGAGAGGCGATCACCTTTCTAGACCTTAAGAAGGAGAGGCGATCACCTTTCTAGACCTTAAGAAGGAGAGGCGATCACCTTTCTAGACCTTAAGAAGGAGAGGCGATCACCTTTCTAGACCTTAAGAAGGAGAGGCGATCACCTTTCTAGACCTTAAGAAGGAGAGGCGATCACCTTTCTAGACCTTAAGAAGGAGAGGCGATCACCTTTCTAGACCTTAAGAAGGAGAGGCGATCACCTTTCTAGACCTTAAGAAGGAGAGGCGATCACCTTTCTAGACCTTAAGAAGGAGAGGCGATCACCTTTCTAGACCTTAAGAAGGAGAGGCGATCACCTTTCTAGACCTTAAGAAGGAGAGGCGATCACCTTTCTAGACCTTAAGAAGGAGAGGCGATCACCTTTCTAGACCTTAAGAAGGAGAGGCGATCACCTTTCTAGACCTTAAGAAGGAGAGGCGATCACCTTTCTAGACCTTAAGAAGGAGAGGCGATCACCTTTCTAGACCTTAAGAAGGAGAGGCGATCACCTTTCTAGACCTCAAGGAGGAGAGACAGTCGCCATTTACTCTTATGTTAACTGCTTATCATTTTATTATTACATGTTTCAGGATTAGATTATCATCCGTGTAAGCATTATAATACTAGTAGGAAAGCTCCCTCGACGCCGAATGGTTAGCGCTCCGATAGCCTTTAGTGCGAACGGCCCTAGGTTCGATCCACAGTGGCAACTGGAAAAGATGTAGTGGATGGACGACAAGGGACTGTGTTTACCACGTGTGGAAACCACTGGCAGATCTTTGTGTTTAGTTTTCAATATTATTAGCAAGGGAGGGATTTCGTTTAGTCAGTTTTGTTTCTCGAGGATATCACCTTAATTATCACATAATATCTGTTGACTAAATATAAAGGCTTGTAAGTCGTTTCTAAATTGTGTAAATCCTGTTTTTGCGTAGGTTTCGTCAGCTAGAGCATGCGGCCAAGGAAAGCGCCGAAAGCCTGGAAGGAAAGCTGAAATCTTGGTTGACCTCAAGGGAGGACACGTTGACAGATGACGACGACCACGAAGATGTTGACGACGATGAACCTGAATCGTCAGCACCAGGTAAGCAAATATTTGATGCTATACCTTCTGGAGAAGTAAAAGGAATTTGACCCGTTGGTAGTTTGAGCATATGAAAACAATTGTAAATCTGTATAACAAGATGTGACTTGCGCAGCTTGGGATAGGAATTCGATATCCGAATTCTTCGTTATCCGAATCCATTAGGCTAGGGATGGTACCGAGACGGCCTTGTTAAATTCGAGACGAGAACGAAATTAAAGCCTTCGACTTGTCGAATTGAGACCAATCTCTGAGATGAGTCCGAGAATCTCGTCCCGTTCGAGACTTTGCAATGATATATTTTTAAATACATAAACCATAACTTCCTCGGACAAACGAATGGTTACTTCTAGATAAAGCATATATTTTATTTTTAGTAATTACAAAGTAAATTCATTAGTGGCAGCTGTGGTTCTGTGCTGCGTGGTTGCATATATTAAGGCTGTAATTCCCTTTCTCGAGAGTTCGTAGCGTCGAAAAGAGGCGTCAAATAGAAAAATCATTAAGGCAAGTTGTTTGCCTTATACGTTGTGCAACTGCAAACTTGTGCATTGACACATTGGGTACGTTGTTACTCGAGGTGAGACCGAAACTTGACCTTTGAGACATCGACTAGGGCTGGACATGCATTTACAAATCGATACAAGACCGAGACTGTACCAAATCTCGTCTCGATACCATCCTTAATCCGAATCCCTTTCGATTTGATATCCGAAATTTCATATATTCTGTTGAGCTCATCCCCAGTGTATACCAGTGGCGCAGGAGTATATTGTCTTCTGAAATCTTTGAGTGGTGGTGAGGGGTACAGAACCTCCTGAGGTCATAAGTCCAACTTGTACCCACTGTACATCCCTTTAAAAATGCCTGGTAAAAACCTACAGTATGAAGACTTATTCCACGAGCACACAATTTGCAGAAGACATGAAAGTCAAAATATCATTCACGGTGTTCTTTCAATGGCATATTTTGAATCTAGTGATATTTGTGTAAGAAGTTTCAAAAAATCGATAAAAATTTCAGATATTGCAAAAATGTGTGGGAGGATGATTGATAATTATCAATTATAATCAATCGTGTGTATATACTTGGCTCTCTTCCTCCTCTCTCAAATCAGAAACGAATCTACAGTACTGATTTATATCTCCTCCACTTTTTTTTCCAGCCTCCTTTCTAAAAAATCAGATACATGAAAAGATGGGAACTGAACATCTTCCTCTCAAGAGAATCCGTATTCAAGCTATTGACTTTAAGGTTTAACAGGTGTTCTAGAAAAAAATAATTGTACAAGCGAAAGCTACAGCCTTCATTGTGGGCTTATCGTTTCCACATTTTTCCATTATTCTGACGCATGACGAAGTCTCAACAGTGAGTTGATAGTTATCATAATTTTATGCAGAAAAATAACAATGTTGAATGATTTGTACCGGCATGTTTTTTTATCTTATTGTTTACCAAGCTTTCGACATGAAAAGGGGACAGGAGGTCACAAAGACGGAAATAAGTGAGTTTGCTCCCTCGTTAATACAAACAAAAACGACTTGACGGTACACTGAGTTTGAGATGGTAGCAGTTTTCTTGCTTAACTTTGTCCTTACAAATCAGTGGCGAACTGGCGACTCTAAAGGGGGTTAGAAAATACCCCTGTGCCCTCCACGTTATGACTCCTCGCCAACACCTCTGCTCTGGGCATGCAACACTGAGTGGCATTTTCTCTATACCTCTGACACAAACATCACAAACATGTTCGGCTACTCAGGGAGACTGATTTATCCACACATCACCAACTGCCCTTCAGGCAGGCTCCACCCCCCGCCCCATTTTTTTCACAACGGCCCAGTTTGTGGTCATTTTGGCTCTAAATTTACGTTTACGGCCTCACATGGAAAATTCTGGATAAATTCCGGTCAGTGAAGTTTTACAGTAGGCTCTACTGTAAACTTTAATTTTCGTAAAGATAGCATTAATGTTAATGTTAAACTTAACAAGTCATTTCTGTTTGTTTGTTTATTTCATCATAGAGTCTGATACTTCTGATCGCGCCTCACAAATACTTTGAGACGTTTAAAGTTTTGCCTTGCCTAATAGCACTACTACTTTCACTGAGCATGTTAGAAATTGCAGAGAGCTGTTGTGCTCTCGCACACTTTCTCTTAAGGCAGTAAACACAAACTCAACGCAGTGATAGATCGCAATTATTGCTTACTGTTTGCGGCCATGTGCCACATTCCTAACGCATTTCTAATGTGTCTCATTCTTTTTCCATTACTTGGAGAACGCATGCCACCTTTCTACATAGTAATAAACATGTAAGCAGAAGAGTCGCGTTAAGGAGGATATAGAGCGTATCAACTAAATCACATTAACGAAGGAGAAATCTTAGGATGCGAGAGAGATTGTTCTCATAAAGCTCTCTGTCCCGATGGGATGTCACTCTTGTTGACACAGAGATGTGCTTCGTCGTTCTCAGATTTTATGTCGGAAGGAACAAGAAGACATGCTTTTTGCAAGCTTCTTCCTTTGGAACTTTGAACTTGAGCTTGCGACATCCAATTTTTTTTAACGCCTGAGAAATGACACGAAACTACGATTACAAGATTTCAGTCATACTGTCCCCACGGTTAACGTGTCAGTTCTTCCAGAAGAACATCCGTACTTCACGGCATACTTCCCACAGAAAAATTGGGAAGTAACGTAACGCAAATGACGCGTTACTATTTCTGGAATTGCGTTAGTATCGCGTTAACGGAATTATATATGTAATTGTAACGGTGATTATTTTTCGTAATTTACATAACGTTATCTTGAACTCAGAACTAGACTTGATTCACCACTAGACTATCCTAGGGGCCGCAAGTCCAGGGGAAAAGCACAAAAATGAGACACTGAAGGGGCAGAAGTGACGACCATCAATTATTAATATTCCTGAATATTGTGATATAGCAAAATAAAACATGTCAAAACCTTCTACTTGCTTATTTCATGAAAGCAGGTAGAAGGAAAGGGTTTCTAGCGTTTAAAAAACTTCTTACACAATAACCCTTACTACAGAGTCACCACATAGGACCACTATATTAAACATCGTAAAAAAGTTTACAGTAACAGGGTCAGTTCTGAATAAAAGTGGAAAGAAAAATGGGGAAATCTAAAAAATAAAGTATACAAAGACAATCCGCACACCATCCGTGAGTTAAAAGAGAGTATTGTACGAGAAATCGGGAGAATTACAGTAGACGAACTTGCACGTGTAAATGCCAATTTCCTTGGGAGATGCCAGGAATGTGTTGCAGCAGAGGGACATCATTTTCAACACCTTCTGTAGTCAAGGTTAGTACACACTATGAAAACTGTGTAATTCTAATAGCAGACTCTACCGACTGTCGCGGACCCCGTTCGCCGGGAAAGACAAGCGCTGACGCCGGGCCGCTTGCCGCCGAGTCTCGTAGCGAATGTCAGGGAATGCTCTGTATATTTTAACCGGACTGCGAAGGAAGCCGCACGAGGCCACGTAACAGTGCTCAAATATAAACATTTTGCGTGCCAACAATTGAATTGAAAGTGAAGTGGAGGGATATTGAGGGTTAAAATCAATATCCTTGTTTCTCAGTTCGCTGCCAGTTTGGCTATCGTAATGTAGCGTCGGTTTATTTTCCTTTGGTGCGTGTACTGTATTAGTGTTCTGGTGAAATGCATAGTGCAAGTGGCACTAAGTGAAAAAAGGAAAAAGAAAGCCATCTTTCGGAAATTCTAAAGAAAGTACCTAAATTAAATCATTTTTTCTGTTCGGAAAGAGGAAGCAAATCTGTCTTGTTCAGTTGCCCCATCAGCTTCAACTGTAACAGGTCCTCCGATCGGAAACCTGAAATTAGAACCACAGGTTAGGTTTAGACGGCTCTCAACTCAGAAAAAAGGATGTGATATTGTCGACCCTTCAATTTTCCATGGTGAGGTAGAATGAACGAGTAAAATAAATCTATCTCAAACCTCCTTGTTGTTAAATTTAAATTTAATAACGTCCGCAAGGCCCAAAACAAAGGATAGGCTAGGGACCGAAATTTTATACACCCTCCCCCCCCCCATCCTGGTCGACGAAACATGTTTTGTTGAGGAATACGGTATAGGGGTGGTTTAACATTTCTCAGAATTCAACAGGAAATGGTGACCTAGACTGGAAATCAAATAGGCTTCCTGTAGGGAACAGACGTGCTACTTGTGTAACCGCTTGAATATTTTTATTGTGTGACAGAAAGCAAAGTATTACTTTTTTTAAAAAAGTAATTTGCCCACAGCAAGATTACTTTCGAAATCAAAACACAAGTTGTTGATGGACTTTGAGTTCAGCAGATGCAGATCGAGAAATGACTCTTGGGGGGGAGAGGGGAATTTAAGTTGGGTTCCTCAGCGAACGAAAGTCTCTTCTTAAATTTACTTTTCAAAATAAAAATATGTGTAAAATATAAATAATATCATAAGCTAAGCTGCCTTCCGTGGTCTAGAGATATCTGAGATTAACCAAGAATCTCTGCTAAGATATGAATATTAATTGTTTTTCCTTCAGTAACAAAACTGATCCTGTTGTCGTGATTGTATAAATATTCTCTACCATAGACAATGCTGAGAATTTCTCATTAGCCTATTTGGGCAGGAGGAATGGCAACAATTATTTCACTGTGCTCTAGAGCCCACCCTTGATTAGCGATGTCCCTGCTAATCATCCCCCACCCTCAATATCACAATTAGCCAGAAGTCGCAGAAAAATTATGTAAATTAAGTAAAATGCAAGCTTAAAAATGACATGGTACTTGTGAAGGTTAAAAGAAATAATAGCAAATAAGGAACCAAATGCATACAACACTGCTTGCTGTATGCCTCAAATCTTGTTGATTGCAGACGATGCATTTTATAGCCTTTCATATTCAAGTACTTAACATAAGTAGACAAACTCTTTCTAATATAAAAGAGAATGCAAATAATGATAAAGAATTTATATGGGATAAGTAGTACACTGACGTCAATGCATATCTGAGTACCAGTTCTGGACAGAACCAGAAAAACCAGGCCTACTTTATTTATTGCATGAATACCCTTTATTAAATATTGGATCAACATTACTGGAAACATTTGCATGGATTCCAATTCTTGAGTAATTGTAGAAATCATACATTATTCATTAATGTGCAACGTGATTTACATTTATAAGTACATCTTGCTTTGAGTTGAATGTTTTATACTGAACAAGATAGCACTTTTGTAATGAAATGTCTTTCTTTGAAAAAATACTTTGTAATCGGTCTTATTCAGTAGATCCTCAATGGTCGAAAAATTCATCTCAATTTAGTTCAGTTCCCTAGAGACTGTACTGAGATGAGACCTTTGGAGTATTCATCCATTTTTGATAAAGCCAGACTAATACAAGTTCATTCATGAGATAGCAGTTTAACAAGACACACAGTGCAAATGATACATCTTGTGTTTACTCAATGTATATGTTGCAGAAAATCACTACTAGCATTTACTTCTTCAAGGAAAAGTACAAAAAGAAATGACTGCTAAAGACTTACTTTTATGTACCCGTAGTAGCAAGCTTTTTCTTAATTGATGTTGCTGTTGAAAGGTACATGAATGATTCTCAACATCTACATGTGATTAGTTATTTGGCCAGTTCTCAACTTTTTGTTGGTGGCAAATTCAAGGAGGACAGGGTGTGGTCAAACCCCATGGGACCACACCTAAATCCATCTTTGTGTGTGTAATATGGGAAGCCATGTTAAAAGGAAGGAGGAGTATAACTTCCAATTCCTCTAGAGTATGTCACTAGATGTAATCTATTGTTAGCATAGGTAACTCAAATATGCTGCATCTAATATTTATTTTAATTTTGATTTAATTAATTTGATTTAATATTGAATTTATAAATTTTGTCTTTTTCCTGCTCACAATTCTATTAGGCATTCCTCCTGATTCACTTCCAAGGCTGAGAGACTTGTTTATGGGCATTTCTCAACATTGATAATGAGGTCAGAAGCCAACTTTGTATCGTCTTCAAACGAACCAAGATATGCATACTATTTTTTCATGAGGATTCTTAAAGTATATCAAGGTCCTTCAAAAGTCCTTGCATGTATTTATCTTCTTCTTAGTGATATTTAGACTTGCATGAATGGAAGGGTTTGGTTCTCTTAAGCTGATATCCATGGTGCAGTGGTTAGCACAGCCATATTGTGGCACCAGAGGTCCTGGGTTTGAATCTCAGCCTGGGCATTCTTTGTGATTGTCCCTTCATCAATTTCACCATATCATCACTCATCCTCATCATCATGATTAACTAAAAGTGGCAAAAATGAGACACTAAATATAAAAAATCAAATTAAATCATAACTTGTCCAGAACCAACATGTTTGAAAAATTAATAAATTGTTGCTTATGTTAAGAATGCTTTGTGCATGTGATACTCATTATTTTTGTTTAAAAATGCACAACAGTTCTTTCTCTTGATACACCTGGCCTCATGAAATACCCATGTGGTACAATCAGCAGGTAAGCTAACAGCAGTCAAACTTTCCATGCTAATTTAATTTTTTTTTATTCCACAACTTGTGTTGTTTCAAGAAATCAAATTGTGGTAATGCTGAAGCAAAGTTTGGCCTCGGCTTATTGGAATCTTTATTTTAATGCATTACCTTTATATCATGGCCGTATTTAGAGGGGGGGTTTCTAGGGTTCAAACCCCCCCCGAAACTTCTGACATGTTGGATTAATGGAAGTTCAAAAACCAAAATCTGTAACAAATTTTCAATTTTTTTTTCGAAGCATCACAAAAATACATGGAGACAATGTTGAAACGATCGAGCTAGAATTTTCATACATTTGGAATTCTGAAACTTGAGTGAAACAGGATTTATTCTCAGAATCGTAGCCCACCCGCGACCCCTCCATTATCACTTCTGCTGTCCTCTTTCCAGTGTTGCTCCTGCGTCACAAGGAATATAGACTGAAGATTCCCTTATGATTGTCCCAAAATTCCCTTTCCAGCTTTTAAATTCCCTGTCCGATAAAGTCGAAAATCCCCCTTGATAGGAGTTCAAACCTAGGATATTCAGTTTCGTAGCGCATTACGTTCGCGATTGAGGTTACAATCCATGCACCAGGCTAAGCTTTTAAAGAGAATAACTGGTTCCACACTTTTCAAAATTCCAAGAATTTAATTTTAAAGTCAAACAACAAAAGCTTTATGACTAAAATTTCCATCTAACTTTGAAAGCTTTTCTCTTGAAGGTATCTAAAGTTTAATGACGAAGTATAATAATTGTGCATTTCAGTACACACTGTATGAAACGTGAAAAAAAAAAAAGAAACTTGTGCTGGATATTCACTCATCCGCTGGATTGAGTAAGCCTCCTCAAGGATATAACAATAATATAATTATTATTATTATTATTATGGAATATTTCTTTATTATTATTATGAAATTTTAATTATTATTGTACAGTTATTGTTATTATTTCTATTATTCAAATTTCTGGCGACGCCCATGTTAACAATTATGAATGAACCCCCCCCGAAATTTTTTCCTGCCTACGGCCATGCTTTATATAGAAAGGAACAAGTGAATGAACATGCTGATGAACAATGCACTCAGGCCCGTAACCAGGCAGGGCTCAGCCCCCCCCCCCCCCCCCCGGCACTGCCATCAACCTCCTTGACATTAGGTAAAACTATTTTTGTATAATTTGTTTGCAGTGAAGAGTGAAAATGTAGACAGCTCACAACTTTAAGGATAAATCCACAGAACATGAACAGCTGCTATTATATTTGCTTATTTTCTTTATGAGCTGAAGTCTAAGTAGCTGCAAGTATACAGAAGATTATCTAGACTTTGTAAGTTGTTTTACAGGAGAGCTTCTTTCTCTGTACCTTCACTATCCCTGTTGCGACCTCCCGATTACACAGAAATCTGACTTCGATGCAAATTCCTTTCGCATCTGCATCAAAGGCCAACAGATCCCAAGTTTTGGGAACGAAGGAGAGTGTCATTGCTTCGACCGGTGGTGGAATGTACTGTAGGCACTGTGATTGAATATTGTGTATTTCTTGTATGATATAAATATCTGCATCATCTAACGTAGTATGCAGTGTGTAAGGGATGATTTCAGTATCAGTCAATTAACACTTCAAGAGATGTTTTAAAAGACGTAGGAGAATGTAGTATTTGTATGATATTTATAAATTTTGTTTAACAATGACCCCCCCACACACACACATAATTTACCTTCATCTAATACTGTTCAATTGTTTAAAAAATGGACTTAGTTTACAAAGCCCCCTGATAAACCCATGAGCCCCCCCCCCCTGGAGATCAGTTCTAGCTATGGGCCTGAATGCACCTACTCTTAAGAGACATGGACAAATAAAACATTTCTATTGAGTTATCTATGAAAACCGAGATCAGAACTGTATTTATACATTGCCTAAGGCAGTTGGAAAATTGTAGAAAGAAATTATGGTGGTGTTAATTTAACTACAACATAACAGATGATTATGTCAAACTATACAACTTCATTCAATTTTATAGTTTAGTACTTTGCACTAATATCCTTTCAGAGGTCAGAGAAACAGTTATTATAAGATTTGATTTTGACCCTTCAAATCTAGAGATAAAAGGGATATTATTTTTATTTTCAAAGAGGAAACTCATATGAAAGGAAGCAGCCAATCAGTAGGTCATAATTCCAAGAGAATATACATTGATATGACTTGATTAAAAGGGCATAAAGTCTTGAAAGTCCTATTTAATAGGGAGTTAACTGAGAGAGTGTGATTGTCTTAGTAAATGTAAGTTTCCAAGCATACATGATTGTCTTCATAAATGGAATGAACATTTAAGAAATAAATTAAAACGATAGAATTAACTCAAATTGTTTTTTTGTACAAACAAAATAAAAGTGCATAAACAAAGTATCTCCTTTCCTGGCCAACATAAACCAGATATTCCACGATTCATGCATGTTTGCTGGCAGAGCATGTTAAGTGATAACTTACATTCTTAGCCCCAAAGTTCCCATGTTCAAGCTGCAGCCGCAGAATGGGCGTCCCTTCATAAATTTCATCTAATCATCTCTCATCTTCATTCTTGCGATTAGCTAAAAGTAGCAGAAAAGCAAACCTACTAAATAACAAAAATACAAAAACAAATCTTGCATGTTCAACAAAAATTTGTTGTTTTAAACTTATCAATTTTAGAAGTTCACACTAATGACAAAACATTAGATGGTCCACAGCCTAAATTCCAGCTGTACTATATGAGATAAATATTTTGTTTGCTGCTTCTGTGCTGATTGCTCTGTTCCTAGTTCCCCCTTTTTTGTTATGGATTGACTAATGTGAGTCACTACATTACATTAATAAGAAATTTCTAACGTAACCATGGACACATACACATCTACAACAAGTTCTGTTTAATGTTTTTTCAGGTTTTTCAATGAATCCAATGTCGGACATTTTTGGTCTCTTTGGAGGATCACGCCAGCAGTGGTGGAAAGGGTGAGTAAGAGTTGAATGCCAGTACTCTTTCATTTCAATGTGCATGCACTGCTACTAGACAGTTCCTGATTCAAAACTATGTACAGTGGTGGAAACAAACATTCCCCCATAGGGATTTAATACCATTATCCCAATTGGGGGGGGGGGGGGGTACTGCTTTCCACCAATATGACTCCTGTATCAGATAACAGTTTTGAAATTGATAACCCACGAAGCTCCAAAATGTCAGTTTAATGTCTGCAGATGGTGCACAATAATTTCAATTATATATTTTTTCTTCCTCAAGAGCCTTGTGTGGCTGAATATGCTTATTTACGTTGGTAAATAATACAAAACAAAGGAAAAAATTAACATGACACACACGAAACTTAATTGCTATAGGCCATACATGTTTTCTGTTAACATGTACTGCAGTTATTTACATTGCTTGTGCAGACAAATGATTGTTCTTTCTTAGGACCCCCTTATCAACTTTGTTTGAAGTTTCTTTTAAGTCCACTTTATGCACAGATAGACTATTTGGGACTGGACCTACAGTTCAAAGTGGGATCCAAACCACTATGTGCCTCCACCAGTTATCGAACCTGGGGCCCCTTGATTACAAGGTAACAACGTTAACACTACACCATCAGCAAGGCTCCCTTATCAATTTCGTATGCAGGGGATGAAGTATGGAATAATTGTGTGTTTCTATAAAAGTAGTAGATAGTACATCTAAATGGAGTAGAATTTAATATGGAAGTATATTAAATATATGAATGCCTTTTATCCACACACACATGGCAGCAGCAGGAGGTTACATGGGATGGATGGATCTGTCACTTAAGATGAGTATCCTACCTAATGCCCTGGTTGCATCGTTTGGGCAGAAACAAACCTCATTACAAAGACTTAAGACCTCCACATTAATAGCATCCATGTGAATGGGAAGTACACTACCACAGCCTAACCACATGACTGCAAACTACAGTGGAACAAAATATACACACAATAACCTATTAGTTATTTTGTTACATCCTGCATTTGTTTCATCAAGTTAAATCCAGCAACCATGTAATCCACCTTTGTAACACAAAAACACTATGAAACACCCTGTACTATTGTTTACTCACTTCCTGAACTGATTTTTTTTGAGAAAACTAGCTTTGTCTAATATTTCTAAGGATATAACTATTTTTAATATTTTTTTTAAAAAATCACACACCTCAAAAATAAAGAAGTAAGTAATCACCTTTTTTAAAAATGGGTGGTTTGGTGGGGGCTTATTTTTTTGTCTGCTGAACAAAATTGCTAAAATTTCACCTTGTATGTATCATAGCATAGCTTTATATAAAAAAAACTGTTTGAGAAGTCTTGATTTTCCTTCTTTCTTTCTATTTCGGTTATTTTTACATCACTTTCTTATGTCTTTGGGGTTTGAACCTGGAACCTCTGGTTTTGTAGCATGTTATATTACCCACACTCTACAATGGAGATCAGTAACAGTCAGATTGAATTTACTTTTCAAGCCGTTTTATGTCTGGAACTTAGTAGATGTTGCAGTGTTCTTTCCCCATTAATTTGATCCATTGTTCTATTATACAGACCCAATGTTTGCATTACTCGTGATGAAATAGATGAGAATCAGCAGAAAAACGAGACCGACACAGAAGTGGGCAGCATTTTTGGCTCATTCCACTTTTCCAGTTGCCAGCAGACTCCAACGAAGTACACCTGCACCACAAAGTAAGTACTTATCTAGTGGCACCATGGATAAGTTTCTTCAAATATTTGAGGCTTTTGAATAAATGTGTTACAAGGTGGGCAAATTATATTCACCTAAGATTTGATTTTAATTATATGAAGAACACAATGGGACAAAAGTAGGCCTGAAGTGATACCACTTTGAACCAATTCAAAGTAATTCAGAATATATACATACTTTGAATTGGTTAAATATGGGTTTCCACTGGAACCACGTCATAGCAATCTACAAAGGTTTTGCTTTTAAAATATCCATAATTTCACATGAAATAATCATTTAATTCCATTATCCATTTTCCCCTACAATGTTTTTGGAAAAATAAAGAAAAGTATGCATTTTGCTTATTTCCAGGATATTTAATGTGTTGTGTACAATTTTACAGTCTCCCTGAGGTACCCAAAGTCTGAAAACATATTGGCCTGTATCAGTGATTAAATTCCAACTGATACTTTGATATATCGATACCACTGGTACCAATACAACGATATCGGCTCAGCCCTATGTGTGTGTATGTTGAGGGCAGTGTGAACCTAAAACAATCCACTGAAAGATTTTATCGTGTTTTGATGCACTTTTTTCTTCTAGAGTTCGTAACCACGGCATACGCAAAACTTTCGTAGTAACATACGAATGTTGCTATGGTCATCGAAGAGTACAAGGGCAACCAGGATGTACCGAAAGTAAGTATTGCTGATTACCTTTTTTTATACAGCATTCCTCTATTTGCTTTTTACAGAATCATTATTAGTGGATTATATGACAACCGACTCAGTAAGCTGCTCTAAACATATTTGTTCCTAATAAATGTAGATGGAAAAGAATCTCTTGAGAAAAGGGTTACATCAAAATTGCCCTAATTATAAAGTACTACTCTCACAGCAAGTTCATGCTTTTTGCATGACACATTACGTTTGACTGCATCACATTATTTTAAGACCGCTTGAAATGTTATAGGTCTAATTATTTGTTAAACTTTAAAGCACATTATACGATGATATCTAAATTATTTTTTCCTCAGTGAAAATGAAACCTCTTATGGAAACCGTTACTGATTTGGGAGCAACAGATTTTGTTGAGCTTGTGAAAACTTCACGATTAGAAGAAAAGATGTCTTCTTCAAACATCACATTGTTTGCTCCTTCAGATGAAGCAGTGCGAGACTTCACAGATGCATTGGAAGAAGCAGTAAGTTAGATTCCATTTTTTTTCTTCTTTCACAATTGCGTACTTGTATGGACTCGAACTGGGAACTTTGGTGTCTACTTTCATCAATTGAATGTTGACCACTCATCCACCAAGCTGTCACAATTCTATACCTTTTTTTACATTTTACTATTAAAAAAACTTTGTTAAGATTGATTTGGGATCAATATGGTTGCTTTGCACAGTGGCACACCAGATTTTCTGGAAAAGATGGCTGTCAAAGATTTGGGAGGGCCACTTCTTGAAAGAAAAATGTATTTTGATGTACATTCTTATTACATAATCTAAACAAAGATTGATTAAAATGTTTTGCTAAAAACAAATTATACAATTTCAAATGTTGCATTGAAAATGTGTTAAATTTAGGTTAAAACATACATGATCCAGCGGTTAGTAGAGTGCACTATGAAACCACAGCCCATGAAATGACTTTAAAATTATTTAAAAATTGCTTGTAAAATTACTTTTCATATTATTATGTAAGCTTTAATTTTTCATAAATGTACTTGTGACATTACTCAAATAATGGAACACAGTTGGATGTTTGGTACTTTAAGCTACTGAAGGTGTAGAAGGAAAAAACAATGCAGTATAATTGTACTGCTTGCAATGTTAAGTCTTTCATATCTTAATCAAACTATTCTCATTTGTTTATTATTGTGTTGTTCTTGAAATGCCACTGAGAGAGAGAAAGAAGCATTTTGTTGAGGGCAATAATTCAGGCAATGTTAAAGTAGACTCACCATTCAGAATAACATAAATTTATTACAATGTTAGTAACCTGTGGCTTGACTGCCCTTGATCTCCCGACTGCCAGTCTCCCTCCCACAATCCTACTTAGAGGTGTGGAGATCTTCAACCGGTAATGAGGTGACGTGGAGTCAGCATGTCGAAACCGTTATAGAATAGGAGATTTCTGAGACTGGGTTATGGTACTCACTTGTAGCTCCCCAGTTTCCTCATGATGGTGGGTTGCCACCAGTCCTATACACAACACCTTAGACCGAACGGCCAAGGAGGAGAACTATTACAATGTTAGTAGTCAACTTTTTAATATTTTTTGCAAACAGTCCTAATTCTAGGAAGAAGACTTCACTAGGTGCATCCATACTAGATGACCCTCCTTGTCAGTCGCTAGGAGTGGAATATCATATAATTGGCACTTGGTGATTAAGTTCATAACACTTCCTAGAATATATTCACAGCCAAGGCCTTGCCTTTGACTGATGTCTTGCTAAGCTACAGCCACCTTGCGGGTTTCAACCTTGACATGTGGAGGAAGTTACCCTGACCGGTTCACCCTGACTGTTATCCCTGTAAGCCAATGCCATAATTGTAATATGCATTAAACTCACGTTGCAATCTAACATGGCATATTTTTATCCCTAGGTTAGTCATCAAGATAGAAATGAAAGAATGGTGTACTTATGTTGAATTCATTAGAATTGGCAATGAGAAAACGTGTTGTAACAAGCTGACAGAAACACACGTTTGGTATCCTCTTGATTTTCGTGACCTTCAGTCCAGTAATGCAGACTACCAAAAAATATTTTATCATTTGAAGTTAAGAAAACACACACACCAGAGCAGTGAATACCACATCTGTTCGAAAATTGCACAATTTATAACAAGAATGGCCTTCATCGTTGTAGGCTTACATTATTGGAAGGGATATGCTCCACACAGTGGCAGTGATTGGGTACAAAAACTGGGGGAGCCAAGGACAGTTTACTTTTCTTTGGTAGATAAGGTTTAGCATAGTGCGGGAGCAAAAGTAGCAAAAAGTGGGGGAAATCTGCCCCCCACCCCTAATTGTCACCACTGTTTCAGTAAAATATAATTGTTAATGCTTTTGACATTAATGCGATTCTAATTTGCATATTTTTAAATTTTCACTCAATTTTCTTTCAGAACCAAGTTGAATTCTATGTTCCCCCTGGTAGAGCACGCAGATCTATTATCGATGAAGGTACCACAATGAAGGAAGTGATTTTGGGACATATGGTTCCTGGATTTGAAGATCTGAATGAAATTTCCAATGAACAAGTAAGTATTTATTCTTGTACAATAAGAAGCAATTGCATAAGCTCTTACAAGATGTAATTGTGAACAGCCCTTGAAGTGTTAGATAGCAAGCAAGATGTTTGCTCTAGCCTCGAGGATTATAGCAGGAGGATTTTCCTATAGTTTAACACGGTGACAAGGAGGCAGGTGGGGAGGATGCTTTGAGTAAATTGTCTTAGTGGGGGGGGGTTACCATTCCTCCACTTTGAGCACTCGTTCCACAAAGTTTGATTTGCATCCCTGAGAAATGGTGCAGCATTCCTACAACACTCTGCAATTATGTAACGAACCAATTTTACAGCCTTATAATGTATTAAATCAGTGGTGACAGATGCTAGTTACAACCAGAAGGTGTGTATCCCAGTCAATCTGTGATATGGGACAGACAAGGGAAAATATTTGTAAATAAATGAGCTTAAACCCAAATAAGATTTGTTCATGGCATGAATGCATCTAACCCCTTTGATATCGAGGAGTCTCCAAATTTAACATTGCTCCTTTGACCTCTACAACTAGGATTCTTCCTATACGACGCACGTTTTTAGAAGCGATATCGGGCAGAGCTACTGAGAGCGTGCCCTTGGCAACCAGCCAATGGCAGGAGTGCAACGTTGTACAGTTAGGAGACTGCGGCGCGCAAGTTAAATGCCGTGTTCTGTATTTTTTCTTGCGCGCAAGAAGTTTGCATAAAACTCGCCATTTTAAGGTTAATCATAAGATGGGGCACGACATTTTGAATACGACCGTCCAAGTCCCATGAATTTCCGTCGCCTACAGCTGGAGTTATCACTTCTCGAAGAAACATGGGAAACAACACGTCTCTACACACACACACACACACACAATGACCCTTTCGTTTTCCATTCCTGTTCCGTCTGTTTTTTTTTTCGTTGCCACAGTGTTGACCCCGCTGAGTTGTTGTGTCTTGATAAAACTATGGGTGTCAAATTCAGCTGAATATACACAATTACCCTTCATTGTTGTGGGTGTTCAAACATTGCGAGTAAGTTAAGTCAGTTTGAGTTCAGCGTTTTCGTAACAAGGGCGTTGTAAGATAATTATACTCGTACGCCACGAAGAACAGTTGTGAGAGGATTCAATACAGCACTTATTGATTGATTGATTCGATTTATTTTACTTCGCTTTTCTGCCACTTTTGGCTAATCGCGAAGATGAGGATGGGTGGTGATATGATGAAATTGATGAAGGGGAAACTTACAAACACCTATGCCCGGGCCGGGATTCGAACCCGAGAACCCTGGCGTCATAGCATGCTGTGTAATACAGCCATTATGTTCGATAGTTGTGCAATAGTTTGTGTTCCGTGAGTGTTATTAAATAATGTCGCACCGGCCCCTATAGTGCAGTGGTTAGCATATCGTGATACGACGCCAGGGGTATTGGGTTCGAATCCCGGCCTGGACATGGATGTTTATGAATGTCCATTCATTAATTTCATTATATCATCAGTCATTCCAATCTTCGCAATTAGCCAAAAGTGACAGAAAAGAAAAATAAAACAAACCAAATCAAATTAATAACGTTGCTCTCGAAACGTAGTACCAGTAGTACAGGCACCGAGGGTAAAATATTACGTTCACAAGACAGAAATCTTACTTTTAAAATATATTCTTACTTCAATGAATTGGCGTCGTAAGAAGTGCGTGCTGAAACAGTGTTTTCTCAAGAGTCGAGAACTTACGGCTAAAGCGTGTGGTGTATTTGTTTTTACTGTGTTGCATAATATAAAACAGGGTAAAGTATCTACCACAGAAATCGGTGATCCCCTATTCAAATCTCCTGGGAAACATGCCAGAAAACAGAAACGAGCGATGATGACCTTGCAGTTTCTCTATAATAAATTCCTTCAAACTTCTTTCAGGTACGAGTTTATCTTATATGCTGCAGTGATTTGATATAATCCTGTGTAGAATTCTTCACTATATATTTCATTGTACTCAAATATCACGTGCATGCATTAATATATAAAAAGTTGAATATTGGACACAATGAATTCTGTTTTCCCCTTCCGCTAGCAGTTGGTTTGACAACAGCGGACGAGTGCTGGCAGCGTATTGGCTGAACTCATGTTCCTTCTAAATGCGTACGCCATATAGGAGGGGTTGAATTTGTAAACATCTATAGTCACCGCCTGTACAAATGGGTCTGCGGTCCAGATTTTTATTGCATTTCTCTTTAGCTATACTCTTAATGTGAGAAGTCTTAGTAGTTTTTCATATTTTAAATATTGCATGCAGTGCATAGAGCAGTCTCAACTTTCATAATAATTTGCAGATAATTTGAGACACTGCTATGCATATAGGTATTTGTGAAGCACACTCAGAAGTACAAATTCTATTTTCATAGTTTTAGTTTTGCATTCTTCTATTGTATATTTTGCTTCTGGCAGTCTTGAAATTTGATTTCATTTTACCATAGTCCTTATGCAAATTCAAATACGATGAAGCTGAGAATCTTTATAGTTCATTTATCAGAGTAATTATTTTTTAAATTCTAATGCATTGTTGCTTTGATAAATCCACAACGTATATGGAGATTAGAGATATAATGTAATGGATACTAACAGTTCGTTACCTAAAAATGGATAATATTTTTAAAAAAATTTCATTTCATATGCTTATTTGCTTGTTACGTAACTGTAATGAGTTCATATTTTAAATTGAATTAATTTCAGGTTCTGTATAGTGACAACATGAACAGCAGCATTCGAATGAATGTATATCCTGGACCAGGAGAAAGGGTGGTCACTGCCAACTGTGCTCGTGTGACGTCGATGAATAATTATGCAACAAATGGAATCGTTCATATGATCAACCACATTATGAGGCCTGTTACGCACACAATTGGTGAACTGGTCAGCAAGGATACACAGTTTACTACTCTAAAACAACGTAAGTACATGTTTCAGAGGACCAGTGTATGGTAGAGAATAGTGGCCAAAATAACATACTTCCAAAAATGATGTCTGACATTTCCTAAGTATATCTAGCATGAAGGAAAGAAAAATGTATACATTGGACCAGGAATGCATATTCCTAGTAATAAATCTATGCTATAATTTTGTCACCATGAGCAAATACGAGGGTCGTTCAAGGAAAAAGTTTCCCTATGTTGCAAAAAATATATTTCTTAAGTTAGAGACAAAAATTAAGTTGCGCCAAGTAGCATGGTTCTTTCTCACTTTTCAACATAATTTCCAAGGTGGCACAATCATTTGTCCCATCGTTGCACATGTTGTTGTAAGCCATCTGCAAAAAATCAGTGTTCAGGGAACGAAGAACACTTTTCATGGCTGTTTCCATCCCGTCGAAGTCAGTTAGAATTCTGGAGTGTAGTGATGAACGAAGCTCTCATCCTGAGTCACAATACAGCAGAGAAAGTTGTTCCCTTCATTGTGGTACCGGGTCAGAGAATCCAGGCAACATGTCATACGCATCGTGAGATGTTCTGCAGTGAGTTGTCGTGGGACCCAACGTATCCCAATTACAGTGTCTCCATAAACAACAAGCAGCTTCCAGTGGATGTCGATAGGAGCAAGACCATTTGCCCACTCATACCGGATCACAGAACGAATCTCTTCTTTACTCCACACCGCCAAAACACGTTCCGCCATGACTCACTACTCCTTATGGCCAGGGCACGTTTCTCACTGGATGACTCACGCTAATCACGTGCTGCGCATGCACGGTAGCCTGCACGAACATTGCATTGTGTGTAAATGTAGAGGAAAGACGAAAGAATACATTGCTAGTTTCATTTCATTTATCGAGCTCGTACTTTCTCCAAAAAACAAAGGGGGAAACTTTTTCTTTGAACGACCTACGTATTAAATGTCATTCTTTTTTACAATACAGAGAAAGCCACATGGAGCTAACTCAGCTTCAAAAATTTGCACTTCTTTTCAATTATTTTGCTTTACATCTGATTTTATATGCCTTCCTTTCGGACTTGAACAAAAAAAAAATCTTATAGGGTGTCCCATAAGTGATTTACCTATCATTATACACGCACATTTAAATGAAAAACTCAATATGCTGACCAAGGCATATTGAGTTTTTCATATCAAGGAAAAAAGGCTTAATGGTGTTATAATTGCACATTTAAAGCATGTTCATCATCTATCCATTTTATAATCTATTTCTTTTCACTTCCACAGTAATTAGCAAAGCTGATTTGTTGAAGACACTGAAGGATGAAGAAGGTCACTTCACACTATTTGCACCAACAGATGCTGCTTTTGATAAGCTGGATCAGTCTCTGAAGACAAGATTATTGCAAGGAGAAGGCTGTGTTGCAAGTAAGTAGTTTTTCACGTTGTTCATAAATGTCAAATTGCTTCTGTTGTATTCTACTTATTTTACTTTAAGACTTCTGTTTCATTAATCTTTCCAAGATGTATAATAATTTGATTCTTTTTCTACCTTTTTACTAGACGTTTTGAGGCACCATATCCTCCCACACACCGTATGCTCAGCAGCCATTGCTGCACGTGTACGAGCTGTGAATCTGGTTGGTGAAATTCTGCCCTTGGAGCGTCGTGATGATGACAAACTGTTTGTGGATGATGCTCAACTTGTTATCAAGGATGTTGTTGGAACAAACGGAATAATCCATGTCATTGATTCAGTTTTGATTCCTGAGTCAGGTAATTATGCATAATAATTCTAAATTGAAGCTTTCAGTATCATTATTTGGGGGAGAGAACTTAATTTATCATGAATGACATGATTTCCTTCAATTACGCTGTGTGTTAAGCCTTATTATCCATGCCAACTTTCATATTCCATGTACGAAATAAGTATGGACAAATCATACCAAGAATTATCCAGAATCTTCAATCAGTGGAAGGATAGGAATGTAGCATTTGCAAAGGGCATTTTGTACTAAAATGATCAGAAATTTGTAATGTGTGCAAAGATATTGGACACGAAGACCCATTCGTGAAGCTGACAATCTTTCAGTATAGTGCTAAACAGGAGAAATATGATGTAAATTATTATTTTGAGATTTGCAATGAGTAGAACAGAATGGAAAAAGAAATGTGCTGAATAGTCACCTTTTTTTATGGAGAAGAGGGACAGGAAAGCTTCAGGAGAAAATCCCATTGTATCTTACTGTATTCTGCCAATAAAGAAATGTATATTTTAAAACAAATATGATGGTATTACTATATTAGTCCAACAGCCACATGACAATTCCTGAAACAGTTAGCATGGGGGAAAAAAAAAGCATTTCGCTGCAGAAATTCATGCAATGAGTGGAAAGAATCTGACAAAGTGGCAGGAAATTCTTGTACCAGTGGTTTCAGGAATAGAATGTGCCTCACAATGATAAGGGCATTGCTGAAAGGTTCTGAAGAGGGGAGGGCTCAAGCATGCTCACATAATGATTGATTTAACTTGGTTATGGCATTGGGTCCAATCCACTCATGTACCACTTCTCTAGGATTAAAGAGCAGTGGTTTTGATTGGTGTAACATTATTTTAAGCTGAATTTGTCATAATATCTCTACTACTACAAATGCTATTTTTATTACAGCTCGCACGATGACTACTGCATTATCAGACCGCAATTTGTCCCAGTTTCTGAAGCTACTTCAAGAAGCTGGCCTTCAAGACTCCCTTGACTCCATGAGCAACCTAACCTTGTTTGCTCCAACGAATGATGCAATCGATTCCCTTTCCACGGACGAGCTGAAAGAACTGAAGGGCAACCCAACAAAGCTTAGAGAGCTCCTGATGTATCATATGGCAGGGCCTGAATCTCAAGGTTGTGATATGGAGAATAACCAACTGCTGAAAACAGGACTCATGGACAAATCAGTTAGAGTCAATTTGTTTGCCACAGTAAGTTTATTTATATTATACCCTATGACATACTGACCATAATAACCATAACAGATTCATATTTGATGCAAAGATGAAATCCATTATTATTCAATGTCAGTCCGTAACATCTTTTAAATAATAATAAAAAAAAACCCTCTGAAAACGGACAACAAAAATTATACTTTTTCACCTCTAGAAAAAAACTATTTATCTCGCATGTCATTTTATCAGTTTCCTGTCTGTCTAGAGTAATCAAGGAAATAATAATGAGGGTTGCACAATGATAAACATCTTTTGTGTATAATATTTTTAATCATTGATTTATGGCTTGGTACAGCTACTTTTTCACACAAGGAATAGAACTTCTGAGGAATCCACATTTATATTCCATATACTTATTTTCACCTATTTCTTGGTTGGTTGATTTGGTGTTTTAATTCCACTTTATGCACAGTAAGGCTAATCGGGACTGGACCTACAGTTTAAAGTGGGATCCGAACCACTATGTGCCTCCACCGGGTATCGAACCCAGGACCCCTTGATTACAAGGCGACGACGCTACCACTGCACCATCGGGGAGGCTCTTTCTTGATGGCATGGTGCTAAGCACAGGGGAACACTTTACATTGTTACCTATTTCTTATACAAAATAAAAAATTACATTCTAATAGCACATATATGAAGTAACTGTAGTCTTATTAAGTTCATTCCTGTGTACAGAAGTCTATTTTCCATCCCGAATTTTGCAGCAGTATTAATCAGTATTCTGTGATTTTGCATAACTTGCAGAGTAATTCAGACTGTCTAAAGTGTCATTTTGTAAATAAACTCTAATTTTGAGTTTATAGTTGAAAAGCTTGATTCTACTTTGCTAAATGAAAGAAAGTGGAGGTTCCAGTAGTAACATACATCTAATATACATTTTGTTTACTGTACAGATTCCGTTTTTCACTGGCTCTGTGACAAAAGCAACAGCTCAGTGTGCCCGCATCATGCACTTTGACAACCGAGTGTGTGGTGGAGTGATCCATGAAGTTGACAAGGTTCTCCTCCCACCAGAGGGTGAAATTCTTGAAATCATTAAGTCAGATGATAAGTTCTCTGTCCTCAAGAGGCTTATTGAGGCAAGTATACTATTTTTTTTTATTAAGCATTCTCTTTTACAGTGATAATTGTATGTCTGTGAGAATGTAATAATAAATTTCATCATTTTTAAGGACTTTATCTAACCTAAATAATGCTTTCGACTTGCAGCTCCACAAAAATGTTTTATTTTCCCCCCAGATAATTGTTCTAATTTTTACACTGGGAGTCATTCCATGTCAAATCAACAACCTTACATTTTGTGATTCATTTGAAATTTGGCATACTGAAAGCACCTGAGCTAGGAAAATATGCAACTTTGCAGATCCATATCTTTTGTATTTCCGAAATTGCAGTGTTGCAAACTTTGCTATTTTGACAATTTTTTCCAATATCTTGTTAATTTTAAATTGCAATATTTCAGCAAACAGGGCACTTACAGAAGTGATTCAGGCGGCGTTGGAAAGGTCTTGAAGGGCTCTTTTACAAGAGATATAGCATGGCTATGCCAGGGTAAACAAAAAAATAATTGAAAGTGGTGTAAAGAAAATGTTGGTAGCCCTTTTCTCAAAATGGGTCTTTTAATTATTTTTTTCAAAAATTTATGTCATACATACACAATTACTCAATAAGTATACAAAATTTAAAAATGGGATGCCAATTGGATCCAAAGTTATGTTAGATTTACATTAGATTACTGTAGGGTAAGGTAGGTTTGGTGATGGATGATGATATATTTTTATAGACAAATTCCTAATATTCAAAAGTAAAAGTCGAACAGAAATCAAATAAAAAAAATTGTTTGAATTAACGTACATGAATATGATGTTTAAATTCCTGTTTATTAGAAATAGAGGGTGACTCAAAAGGACTTATATATGAATACTACATAGTAAGCATCACTTTCACCAGTTAAGAAAATTTTCATAAAGCATCACCTCAACTAGGATAATTTGCAGGGGCATTTTCCCACCTACTGCATCATCTCAATGTTGAATCATACAAGCATCCCCCCAGCCAGGAATTTCCACTTCCAGCACTGAGTACAACCTACCAATAATTATACTTATAATTTTACCAATTCAGTATTACTATAAAATCTCTGCAATTTAATGTAAAATTATTCCATTTGATTACTATTTTTATAAATATAAGCTAGTTTTTGTAAAGCAAATGTCCAAATACGAGGCACATGTCAAAAAAAGAGCCGATAATTTTTTACTTGGGACTGGCAACACTGACGAAGCTGCGCGTGCACGGAAGCATGCTTTAGTATTCTGTACCTGCAACAGAGGTATATTCCTCAGTGTGGAGGTGTGTACGTGCAAGTAGCAGGAAATTGAAATGGCTGCTGCAATAGAAAATCCCGCCAAATCATGGCAACTGTGTTTTGGGACCAAAAAGGTGTAATCCTCGTGGAATTGGGACAAACCATCACAGCAGATGTGTATTGCCAAACACTGTCTAATCTGCGACGTGCCATCCAAAACCGGCAAAGAGGAATGTTACGGTCTGGAATTCTGCTTATTCATGACAACGCCTGCCTACACACAGCCGACCGTACTGTTGCGACAATTAAAAAATTCCAATGGGAACGTTTTAATCACCCACCATACAGTCCCAATCTTGCCCCAAGTGATTACTTTCTGTTCCTTCACCTCAAAAAGTGGCTTGTTTTGCAACATTTCGATGATAGTGAAGTTCTCAAGACATCAGTTCTCGACTGGCTGAAATCCCAGGCAGCAGATTTCTACGCAGAGGGTCTAAGTCCACTTGTTCCACAGCACCAAAAATGCTTGGAGCGTCATGGTGACTATTGGAACAGTTCTTTTCCACCACTCTTCATATCTATACTTCATTTCTAATTATCTTCTAATATCATTCAAGAATTCTATCATTTCTTCATATTTCTAGATCTTTCCAGCATTTCTCTGATTTCGCAGCAACTTCTTGCCAGTATTGCTGTAAGATTCCCCCTTGCAAACCCTAAATCGCCACACATGGCCCATAACGGATTCGCCCCGAGTCTAGCCTCGCATCACAGCCATCTTTACTTCTGAAATCCCTATGTCTTTACACTAAACGTTCTTGCGAATATCTTAAATCTGGCAACTATCGGCTAACCTAGCTCTCTCTTCTATTCATCTTTCCACTAATGGCCCAGAGGCAGCCACTGCTATTGTCAACTGTGTGTGTCTCTCCAGTCATTCTGGCGACACAAGTCATAAAACTCATTGTCTCACAATAACCCCTTTTATACGTCCCGATCATCTGGTCTGCATCCTCCTGTACTGGTTGCAAACTCCAAAGATGTGTCACTAGAATTATAGTAATATAATAATATGGTTGGATACTTTGCTTTGGTGTAGCGGGGATATATTGCCTGAAGTCATAGGAGGTTTGACATCACTGCAAACTGTCCTTTGCTGCTTGTAACTTTTCCCTCCAAATTTCCACCAATAGAATTCAAAAAGTCAACTCAATTTCGGCATAACCTTAACATTCTAAATTTTGTGGAAACAGTTTTGGCTCAAGTACGGTGAAGGACGGAGGTGTCGAATACCATCGAGATCTGTCGGTGACCACTAAGCAGTACCGAGTGTAAGAGATATTATGGTGGACAGTGTTAAGATACCTAAGTGTGTGAGGTGATAAAAACAAGTTGACGTCCAAGTTGCGATGCTTATTTTCAGTACAAGTTTATTGTGCGGACAGTGTTATAAAATACATAAGTGTGAGCAAGGAACTAAATGCACCAATGGATCGGTTTGACCAATGCAGAACCGGTGTTTTGATAAAGGACCACAGGACGCAAGAATAGGAGCTTCACCACGGCAGTGTCGTCCAGGAACCCATGGAAGGGGTAAGAAAACGAAATTAAACAACAGTGCGCCAGCCCAGGTGATTCAGTAATCATCCCCTCTCGAAAATGTCAATCACAAACAACTAGAACTTTTGTATCTAAAAACTTTCGTCTTTACTTATCTTAATCAGCATTAAACTCAAGTAAAATTGTTTCCAGTCTTTTTTTGTTTTAAGTAATTATCTTTATTTGCAATGAAAACCTTCAGTGGTGTCCCACCCCTACCGACTAGCTAGCTGGAGGCGGACTGTGGTGATTGTTTCATTGGTATTTGGTTGTGTCTACTGAAGGATTAGTTCTCAATCCTGAAGGTAGCGGCACCCTAATATCCGTGCCTCTTTGGCAGTGACCACTGTCCGCCGATGCAATGGAAGAGACCATTGCATCCAAGGATGTTGAATTGTACCATCGCATCTTTCATGACGCTCTCAACGTGGGGCTACCATCTCTTTCATTGCATCTCCAGTAACATTTTCACGGCGCCCAGGCAATTTAATCACGTTTCAGCAGGGGGTTATCTGGCCATATTAGCACTGTGTTATGATATCATTTAATTGTAGCATGTTTGTTTGTGTAGTTTTGTGCATGTCTTTGGTATGTTGTTGCAACCATGTTCTAAAGGGGCAGTTTAATTTATCTTATACTTGTGTTTGCATAATCTTCATTAACAAATTGTCAAATCGTCA
This sequence comes from Lepisma saccharinum, assembly GCF_977018435.1. Classification (NCBI taxonomy): domain Eukaryota; kingdom Metazoa; phylum Arthropoda; class Insecta; order Zygentoma; family Lepismatidae; genus Lepisma; species Lepisma saccharinum. The sequence continues at coordinate 141,100,269 of NC_139229.1, forward strand.
GTTGACAACACTGAACTTCCGTCCGATTTTGAGTGAACAGTAGGGAACTTTTCCTTTCGTATCCCGTTATCTATTGACCGTTTTGTTTGGGAAAGCGATTACCATGCCTTTGACGCGGCTACAGAAAAATCTCGTACAAGAAGCCGGTTTGCATGCCACAAGCTCAGCAGGGAACCTCGAAATGGAAGGCGCTGAAAATGAAAACGCCGTGCAGCAAATTTCTGTGTTTACAGATGTTGGGTCTCCGTCGGAAAATGTCAGTCTCTCACAGGTCATAAATCTTGAACAGCCGCCGACCACTATTGAGGATATGTTTATACGTTTAACCCAGATAATTCAGATTCAAAATGAGCAAATAAATGCCAATATTAGCAATTTGCGTAAAGAGCATGCTATTAGTATACAAGCGCTCAGGGAAGAAATGGCAACGAACAGGTCAAATTTAGAGGCTAGGATTGATAATGTAAGGGAGGAAAATAATCAAAATGTAGAAGGCTTACGTAACGAAACCGCTCAGAATATTTCAGCTTTGAGAACCGACATTGAAGACGCTAGAGAAGAAACGGCGCGAGATATTTCGTCAATAACAGAGAGGATTACGCGAGTAGAAACACAAGTCAACGTTCGCGTCACTGATTTTGAGAAAAACATTGCGCAAGATGTATCCATGCGGTATGAACGTTATGAAAATCAGTTCAGTGATCACTCACGATCAGTACAAAAGGACTTATTAGAAATTTCAGGGCAAAATGAAACGCTGCAATCCGAAATTAGGATAAATAATGAATCTATTAATGAAATTAGGCAACAAATGAACAGTTTAGACAATGACTTGCGAGAAATTCAGAATTCGCCTCAGCAATTATCAATTCAAGTTCGTAAGGAATTACAGGAATTAAGTACAAATTTAAACAAGAAAATTCAACAAGAAGTGAGGAATGTAGAAAACAAGGTTAACCGCGACGTGAGAAGTTTGGAGCAGCAGGTTACGGAGTTACGCAGTCAAAATTCGAATGGCACTAATAGTGAACAAACGTTTGATGGCAATTTCGGAAATGTAGCTCAGAACGCATTTGATGTCCCAACTACTTCGGAAAGTAATGACCAGATAAGTTGCGCTGTTGCCAAACAACTTTTAGATAGCAAATTGATACAATTACCATATTTTGATGGAGAAAATGCCGAGATTAATGTGCATGCGTATCTAAGAAACTTGGAGGAATACTTGTCAATTATGAACATTCCAAGGAGGCTATATACCAAGGTGTTACGTCAGACGTTAGGTGGGCAGGCGTTAACGTTCTTTGAAGTATTTGAAGGCACTATTCAGTCTTTTGACGATTTTAAGGCATTATTTCTGAATGAATATCTCTCAGACCACCAATTAACTAACATCAAGCTTACATTGTATACATCCAAGTACGATTCGAAGAAATCTGAGTCTTACGTCCAGTATGTAGTGAGAATGGCAAAATTAAACACTGTCTTAAATCCACCGTTGCCAGAAGATGAACTTATCAGAACATTAGCCAGACATTTTCATCCTGGTCTGCAAAGAAATATCACTGCTGCGAAGCCGAAGACGTTATCTGAGCTTATATCGATATTGAAGGAATTCAGTATGATTGATGAGGAAAGAAATGTAACAATGAACAGGAACAACAGAAACCAACCTCAGAACAATACTCATGGTAGGCGTGGCCAGATGCATGCCGTAAACGCAGCTCAGGTGATGACTGAACGTCCACGGGAGGATAGAATAAACGTAGGACGTCGCCAAGCACGGAATGAATATATTCCAAGGTATAACCGCCAATACAACGACAACAGGAATGAATATCAGCACTTTTCGAACAACAATGAAGCAAGCGCCAACCAAGAAGGCAGAAACGAGCAACGTCAAGCTAATGTAACGCGTACCAATCAGGGAAACGCCACAGGTTCTCTTCCACGCAATTAGACGGGGGAGAGAAGGAAATTCACAATAGATTACTAAATGGCAACAATGCGAACATATGGATGGAACAATCAATTTCACAAAAGGAACTTCGTTCACATGTTAATAATAACAATAATGGAATGAAAATGGACGAACCAAGAAAATATGGTGGATCTGGCAACAATGAGCATGGTGAAGTAGCCGACGATGATAACAACGTGTCCATGGCCCTCTCAGGAGTTATTGATGTAACAATGAATAAAATGACGACGGATGCCGACAGTGGAGCAACGTCACAAGAAACTTTAGATAGAGCGATAGGAGCTCTCGAAGACGAATTCTGGGAAGATGGAGGAAAAATGTACCCATCTTTAATTACGAAGATTCGTGCTTTGCCTGAGGCCAATTGTACGGTTAATAATACCGAAAGCATTTGTTTATTAGACACAGGATCTACGTCATCAGCTATATCACACCTTATGTTACAAAGGATACAAGAAAATGAACCTCAAACATCGGTTATCGGCGTATCTAATCTTATTATTAGGACAGCCACGAAAGAAAAGCCAGTGCGAATTAAACAACAAATTCTTGGTGAAGTTAGACTTGGCAACACTGTTATTATTCATCCATTCTTAGTTGTTCCGCACTTGAGATTTGAAGTTATAATCGGAGCTGATTTCTTTCATGAATATCAAGCCAATATTGATTTCGAAAAGGGACTTTTGAATTTCACGAATCAAGATGAGAAATGTGCAGTTCCATTTCGCAAGAGCGATGTTTCCATTCAGCCACGTATTGTTACATGCATGATTCAAGAACCTCTTTTGCCAATAAATGATGCGGATCATATTAATCATTCATTAGAACCATATTGTGATGACGTCAACATAAACGCTTGCCAAACGATAAATAAGGAAGCTCTAAAGTTGCCTACGCGCACGGAATATTATTCCGAGGAAGAAATTAAAAACATTGTTTGTAAACAAGAAGATTTGGATAAAACACAACAAGGTAAACTACTGAAATTGCTGTTGAATTATCAGGACGTGATGTCAGATTTTCCAGGAGACGTGAAGAATTATGAATATAAAATTAAAGTGAAGAATATAAAAGAATTTCAGGCGAAAACAAATTACATTCCTTTGGCTTATAAGGAAATAATAGATAGAGAAATAACTACTATGCTGGAGCAAGGTGTCATTAAACGAGGATATTCTGCCCACACCTCACCCTTATTGATTGTAAAGAAGAACGATAATACACCTAGAGTATGTCTCGACCTCCGCTTAGCGAACCGATTCATTGAACGAGATGCAGAGAGGTGTGAATCAATTGAAGATATATTATATCGACACCAAGGTGCAACTTATTTTGCCACGCTTGATTTGTCACAATGTTTTCTATCTATTCCACTGCACGAGGAGAGTAAGAAATACATGGCTTTCGTTTATAGAGGGAAAACTTTCGTCTTTAACAAGATTCCGTACGGAATGTTAAATTCCTCGAGTGCTTGCGCACGCTGCGTAGAACAGGTTTTGGGGAGCGAAGTTCTCTCATACACATCTGTTTACGTCGATGATTTACTGTGTAGTGCCGACACTTATGATGAACTTTTGTCAAGAATAGAAGCCATTCTGGAGAGATTGAAAAGAGGAGGATTTCATGTAAAGCTTAGAAAATGTTCATTTGGAAAGAAGGAGATTAGTTATTTAGGTTTTAATTTAACCGGGTCAGGAATAAAATGTCAACCTGAACGGATAGAAGCCATTCAACAACTGCAGCCACCGAAAAACCAGAAAGAGTTAAGAAAATATCTAGGATTCGTTGGATTTTATAGAGCATTCGTGCCTCAGTTGTCATCGTCAGAAGCTCCATTGTGCGCTTTACTGAAGAAGGACACTCGTTGGAAGTGGGGTCCGTTGCAGCAGTCCGCCTTTGAAGAGATAAAAGAAAAATTCCTGAACACAGTTATGCTTTATTATCCTCTGAAAGGCAAGACATTTCATTTGAGTGTAGATTCGTCAGCCTATGGAGCTGGGGCATGTTTATATCAAAATGATGATGATGGAAATCAACATGTTATTGCTTTTATTTCACGCACTTTAACCGCAACTGAGAAAGTATATGCTGCGACAGAGCGTGAGATGCTCAGCCTAATTTATGCTATCAAGAAATTAAGGCATTTCCTCGAAGGAAAACATTTTATTGTGGAAACAGATTGCAAGGTCTTGACACACTTGTGGAAATGTTCTTTCACTAACAAGAGAATACAAAGATGGTGTTTACAAATACAAGATTTGTGTTTTGACATTAGGTATGTGCCAGGGAAGCAACATATTGTGCCAGATTTTTTAAGTAGAAATCCGGTTAATACTGACACTGGAGTGACGGAATGTCACACTGAAACCATTGACACTGAAGAAGTGATCGCAGCAATTGATTATGATATTGATACGAGGGTTGTCCCTGAATTGAAGAATATGACCGAATTGCAGGAAAATGACGAGAAGTTGAGAAATATTATTCACATTCTAAAGCAAGATGATAACAGAAAACTTAGTCTTAAAGAGAGAAAAATCAAGAATCTTCATAAGATTGAAAATAACATTGTATTTAGAAGAACGAATAATGGTGCAAATGATTGGAGAGTGTGTGTACCCCAATCGATCATGACGAAATTGATTTGGTATATTCATACCATTCGTGGTCATTTCGGAAGTGCGAAAGTGTTCGCAGAGATGAGAAAATCCTTTTATTGGAAAAATATGGCTCGGCACATAAGAAAAGTTTTAGCCTCGTGTGACACGTGTCAACGTGTGAAGGCACCAAACAAGAATTTCCAAGGATTACCGATTGCCATTATTCCCAGCCGCGAGGACAACCCCCCGCAAGTAAAATATAAAGGGACCCAGTCAAGGTCAAGGAACCATAGAACCCAAACAAACACACCCACGGACCTGTCCTAAACTTTCCCTTTTGTCAACCATTTCCCATAGAAAGGAAAGGATTATATTTCTTAAATTATACTCAATATATTATTGCATATTTTATTATATTTTCTATTATATCCCATTTACTCTTATTTACATTTAGTCTTCAATTTTATATTGTGTTAATCAAGTTATGTTTATATGTATTTGGTGTAGCTTATCAATTATTAATTATATTTTCATTATTCGCATATATACTCAAAAACGTGAACTCAGAATCGGACAGATTTTCCTTCTCTAAGTTCAAAAGGGGCTTTGGAACAGTTCTTTTCCACCACTCTTCATATCTATACTTCATTTCTAATTATCTTCTAATATCATTCAAGAATTCTATCATTTCTTCATATTTCTAGATCTTTCCAGCATTTCTCTGATTTCGCAGCAACTTCTTGCCAGTATTGCTGTAAGATTCCCCCTTGCAAACCCTAAATCGCCACACATAGCCCATAACGGATTCGCCCCGAGTCTAGCCTCGCATCACAGCCATCTTTACTTCTGAAATCCCTATGTCTTTACACTAAACGTTCTTGCGAATATCTTAAATCTGGCAACTATCGGCTAACCTAGCTCTCTCTTCTATTCATCTTTCCACTAATGGCCCAGAGGCAGCCACTGCTATTGTCAACTGTGTGTGTCTCTCCAGTCATTCTGGCGACACAATTCATAAAACTCATTGTCTCACAATAACCCCTTTTATACGTCCCGATCATCTGGTCTGCATCCTCCTGTACTGGTTGCAAACTCCAAAGATGTGTCACTAGAATTATAGTAATATAATAATATGGTTGGATACTTTGCTTTGGTGTAGCGGGGATATATTGCCTGAAGTCATAGGAGGTTTGACATCACTGCAAACTGTCCTTTGCTGCTTGTAACTTTTCCCTCCAAATTTCCACCAATAGAATTCAAAAAGTCAACTCAATTTCGGCATAACCTTAACATTCTAAATTTTGTGGAAACAGTTTTGGCTCGAGTACGGTGAAGGACGGAGGTGTCGAATACCATCGAGATCTGTCGGTGACCACTAAGCAGTACCGAGTGTAAGAGATATTATGGTGGACAGTGTTAAGATACCTAAGTGTGTGAGGTGATAAAAACAAGTTGACGTCCAAGTTGCGATGCTTATTTTCAGTACAAGTTTATTGTGCGGACAGTGTTATAAAATACATAAGTGTGAGCAAGGAACTAAATGCACCAATGGATCGGTTTGACCAATGCAGAACCGGTGTTTTGATAAAGGACCACAGGACGCAAGAATAGGAGCTTCACCACGGCAGTGTCGTCCAGGAACCCATGGAAGGGGTAAGAAAACGAAATTAAACAACAGTGCGCCAGCCCAGGTGATTCAGTAATCATCCCCTCTCGAAAATGTCAATCACAAACAACTAGAACTTTTGTATCTAAAAACTTTCGTCTTTACTTATCTTAATCAGCATTAAACTCAAGTAAAATTGTTTCCAGTCTTTTTTTGTTTTAAGTAATTATCTTTATTTGCAATGAAAACCTTCAGTGGTGTCCCACCCCTACCGACTAGCTAGCTGGAGGCGGACTGTGGTGATTGTTTCATTGGTATTTGGTTGTGTCTACTGAAGGATTAGTTCTCAATCCTGAAGGTAGCGGCACCCTAATATCCGTGCCTCTTTGGCAGTGACCACTGTCCGCCGATGCAATGGAAGAGACCATTGCATCCAAGGATGTTGAATTGTACCATCGCACTATGTAGAAAAATAGCCAGGGTATGCACTTGTATAGCATCAAAATAAAAATTTTCTCGCTTGATTTTATTCTCTGTAATAACCAATGGGCCATTTTTTTGATCCCAAAACACTGTTGCCATGATTTGGCGGGATTTTCTATTACAGCAGCCATTTCAAGTTCCTGCTACTCGCAGGTACGCACCTACACACTGAGAAATATACCTCTGTTGCATGACAGAATACTAAAGCACGCTTCAATGCACGCGCAGCTTCGTCAGTGTTGAGAGTCCCAAGTAAAAAATTATTGGCATTTTTTTTTACATGTGCCTCGTACGTAGTTTATTTTTTCTTTCGGAGTTCTTACGGAGATTGGTTAGCACTGCACTGTATTGGTATTGACAAAAAAATTGCATTGGTCAATCTGTAATTTCTACCCAATGAGGGGCTGTGAAATGTTATTTCTATTCATTCACATATGCTGACATTGATCATATGACTCTATATTGTCTTCCATGTTTGCCAGATTATAGAAAACCTAACAGAGTAATTATCTACTTCTAGGACACTGGTATTGAGAAGGAACTTCAGGAAAGTGGACCCTTTACCCTCCTTGCACCTACAGATGATGCATTCTACAAACTGGAAGAAAAGGAACTGGATGAGCTTTTGAGAAATAAAGAAAAGGCTGTAGAAGTTTTGCGCCAACACATTTTGCCAGGTAAATGGAGCAAGTTCCCCCAGATTCTGTACATATATCTGTAAAAGATGGCATAACTAACTAACTAACTCTCTAGCCTTCTTAAACCCGAAGGTTCATGGCTGCAGCAACACAGGCCTTCCATCTGTCCCTATCTTGAGCAAGATCTATATACTCTTTTCCATCCCTACCGATTTCCCTTAGGTCCATCTCGACGTTGTCCCTTCATCTTCGTCTTGGCCTTCCTACAGGTCTCTTACCATCAGGTTTCCCAACAAGAATCCTGTAAACTCCTCTTTCCTCTCCCATTCGTGCCACATGGCCTGCCCACCTAAGGCTTCTTGATTTAATTATTCTAATAATATCTGGACATGAATACAAATTATGTAGTTCTAAATTATGTAACCTTCTCCACTCACCTGTCTCCTCATCCCTTTTAGGTCCAAAGATTTTCCTAAGGATCCTATTTTCAAATACTCTCAATTTATGTTCCTCTTTCAATGTAAGGGACCAAGTTTCACATCCATATAATACTACAGGCAAAATTACGGTTTTGTATATTTTAACTTTTAGTTTCTTAGATATTAAACGAGAAGACAAAAGTTTATGAAGAGAGAAGTAACATGCATTTCCTGAATTAAGCCTACTTTTTATTTCCTCTTTAATATAATTTTCATTTGTTAATATTACTCCTAAGTATTTGAATTTCGAAACTGTTTCAAACGAGTTGTTATCAATAATTAGATTTTGATTATTACCCAACACGTGGTTTCGGCCTGTAAGCATATATTTAGTTTTCTCTACGTTAACTTCCAAACCTATCTCTTTAGCAGTTTTGAAAAATATTTTAGCATTATTCTTAATTGTATTCACATCATCCCCCAGTAAGTCTACATCATCTGCATATGCTAACAACTGAGTCACACCATTTAATTTTAGTCCTTCTCTAGTTTCGTTTACCTTCCTAACAGCATATTCTAAGGCAAAATTAAAGAGCAATGGAGATATTGCATCTCCTTGTTTTAACCCATCATGAATTGTAAATTTGTCAGACATATTAATACCCACACGAATTTTACTTTCTGTTTCACTGGTGCATATTTTTATCATACTAACAAGCTTCTTAGGTATTCCAAACTCTACTAATATATTATATAATTTATCTCTTTTGACCGAATCATATGCTTTTTTGAAATCAATGAATAGCTGATGGACATTTTGATTATATTCCCACTTTTTTTCAAGTGTCTGTCTGATGTGAAAAATTTGATCTGTAGTTGATCTGTTGCATTTAAATCCACATTGATAATCACCTATAATTTCATTAGCATATGGGGTTAGTCTTGTTAAAAGAATGTTAGATAATATTTTATATGTTGTTGAGAGTAGAGAAATCCCACGGTAATTATTGCAGTTCATTTTATCACCTTTTTTAAACACAGGAACAATTATGGATTCTTTCCACTGTTGAGGGATTTCTTCTTTATTCCATATTAAACAAATTAATTTATGAATTTGACATATTAATGAATTTCCACCATATTTAATTAACTCAGCTGGTATTAAATCAATGCCAGGTGCTTTGTTATTCTTTAGCCTTTTAATAGCATCTTTAACTTCAGTCAAGTTAGGTTCTGGAACTAAAGGTTCTGCTGTGTGTACTTCGTTCACTTCTGATTTATCTCCTACATGGACATTTAAAAGGTCATTAAAGTAGTTCTTCCATCTATTTAGAATATTGCTTGGGTCAGCTAGAAAATCACCATCTTTATCTTTTATCAAGTTTATTTTAGGTTGCCACCCCTTTCTAAATTCATTTACACCTTTATATAAATCTCTGATATTTTTATTTTTGCTGTTTGTTTCAATTTCGTTAATTTTGCTTTTCAAGTAATCTCTTTTTTTACTTCTAAACGTGCGGTTAACTTCTCGCTTTATTCTATTATAATTGTTTAGATTTGTATCATCAGAGTTATTTAACCACCTAAGTCTAGCCTGATTTCTTATTTCTATTAGGTTATGACATTCATTATCAAACCATGGCTTACTTTTTCTCGGTTTATGGTATCCTATACTTTCTTTAGCTGCTGATTCTATTGCATTACGTATGTGCTCCCAATTCTTATTTACGTCTGTTTCATTTATATTTTCATCATCATTTAAATCCTGCAAAACATCAAATCTATTTGACAGTTTAATTTGGTACTCTTTCTTAATTCTTTCATCAGTAAACTTTCCTGTATCAAATTTTAGAACTTTTAGATTTTGTTGCTTATGATTTATCACTGAGAGTCTTTCTCTTAATTTAGCAATTATTAAATAATGGTCACTGGCACAGTCAGCACCTCTATGTGTACGAACATCAATTATACTAGTATGCCTTCTCTTATCAATGAGAATATGATCTATCTGATTATGAGTTTTACCATCTGGAGAAGACCAGGTATATTTATGGATATCTTTATGTTTAAAAGTGGTACTTTTCACAATTAAATTCTTTGAGATTGCAAAAGTAATCAATCTTATACCATTATCATTACTTAATTCATGAAGACTTTCTTTACCAATTGTGGGTTTAAATGTCTCTTCTTTGCCAATCTGTGCATTACAGTCACCTAACAGAATTTTCATATCATACTGAGAAAATTTATCAAAGACCTGTTCTAACTCTGTATAAAAATCATCTTTAGTATTATCATCTTTATCTTCCGTTGGTGCATGTATGTTTATTAAAATAATTTTACACCACCTACCCTGTAAAACTGCATATGATATCCTATCATTAATAAATTCTACTGTTTTAAGAGCCGAGATAATTCTATTATTTAAGAAAAAGCCTGTTCCAAAATTATGATTTTCAGTACCACCATAGAAAAAAGTATAATTTTTAGTTTTACAATTCCCTTCTCCTGGCCACCTAACTTCCTGGACAGCTACTACATCTAATTTATACTTAACTATCTCATTAACTGTACACTGAAATGCCCCAGGCCGGTAAAGGCTCGGAACATTCCAGGTGCCTAATTTAATATCCTTATTCGTAATGTGGATCTTATCCTTAGTCCAGGGACCTCCCAAAGTAGTCCCCACCCGGAGATCCGAACGGGGGACTATTTTACCTCCGGAATATTTTACCTTGGGATGGTAAAAGATGGCATACATTCTATAACACAAGTAAGAGTAAAAGTCAGTGGATGTAATATAAGATAGAGAAAATGGGTGGAAGTGAAAGCAAAAATGTAGAAATTTGAACATTTATACATAAAAACAGAGCCATAGCTATGGGAAAGGGGGGAGTGATAACTAAAATATGTTCAGGCAGTACATATTACAGTTGCATTAAGACACACAATAATATTCTTAGTATTGATTGTCAATTATAAAATAACATTCAGGTTGAAATTCTGAGATGGATAATCTGAGGTGAGAATTTCTTTCTAACAAGCACCCTGCACAAAATAGCTCTGGGGCTCACCTAGTCAATGGGTAGCAGCTGGGAGTTAAAAGTAGCTGGAGCATGATGTTGATCATATCACCTCCAATTTAGCAGAGATCGAGAATGTTTGTTTGGGTTTTACCTCCATAAACACCATGTGCCTTCATGGTGTAATGTACAGGGGTCGGAACTGGACCTACACTTTAAAGTGTGATCCAAACCACGATGTGCCTCCACTGTTTTAAAAATTATCTTTCTGCTGTAATAATTCTACTCAATATACTGTAAATTACCCAATAGAACAGAAATAAATATTATAAAATGCATTTTTTTATTCTAAGCAAGGGTAAGGGGGAGGGAGTGCAGAATTTGGTTGAGAGTATCCAGATTCTTGTCCCAGGTGTAGTAATCTCTAGCTGCAGATAGGCTAAACAGGACTGGATTTGCACTTTGAAGTGGAATGAATCCCAGTCACTCAAAAGTGACCTTACTTGGAATCAAACCAAAGATTCCTTGTTAATAAACTTATATAACTTTCAGATAATTGTCTTGAGTTTTATCATAATATGGTCAGTGTTGTAGCTTTGACTCTAGCCTTTTCTGAAGCCTTACAATTTGGACCAAAAATTTCTTAAATAATAATATCCCACATAATTATTTTGCCTTATTTTTACATCTATTTCTATAAAGATTTTTCAACAATGAATAAATCTCATATTAATGTATTTTTTTTTTGTTATATTCAGAAATATTGTGCTGCTCTGGTGTTGGTGTGACTGCATGGCCATTTACCAATCGTGTAGAGTCCCTGGCAGGAAACACACATGGCGTTCGCAGAGATCACGATGGAAGAGTTCACATAGGAAATGCCAGAGTTCACAAATGCGACATTATGGCAACAAATGGAGTCATACACACAGTCAACAGAGTAAGTACATCTTGACTTTGGGGACGGGGGGGTCTTGATATTTAATAATAAAGGAACACGACTGTACTTGAAGTGTAGAGGAAACTTATCGCCGGTATTAAAGGATATTATACCCTTAAAGAAAATCAAGTATTTTCAAGCCGATTAAAGTTCAAAGCAACTACGGGAGAAGGGGGTGTAGTGGCGCAACCACATGGATGCAATGGGCATTGCCCTTCCTCAACCTTGGAACGGAAATGAATTCTATGGGGGCAAACATTGAGGCAAGACTAGTAGAATCTAAGAGTAGCAGGACCAAAGAATACTCAACATGGAATTAGTTTTCACGTCTTTTTCATTATTTCTTCCAGATGGCCAAAGCACCTGCAGGGGGTCACAAAGGGGCAATTGCCCCCTCGATATGAAATTTTATACAAATAAAAATACATTTCATAATATTTTCTTGCTCGCAATATCTGCTTTTCTTACAGCCTTCTCAAGTTCAGAGCCACTGCTAGGGGGTTGCGGCAGTTGGCCCTGGGTGCCGAACGATCTAAATGAAAAAAATTGTAAAAGAGAATGCCATGGTGCCCTATGAAATGTTTTGTGCCTTAATAAATCAGTATTATTTTCAGTTTGCAAAAATTTAATCTAAAAAATTTCTTGGCTCGCTTTGCTCGCGATTTTTGTTTTCTGTGGTGCATTGTAAATTGTCAGAGAAAGAAGTTATTATAACTATTAAGTACTTCAGACTTTTGCTGCTAAACAGTTTTGTCTTAAATGCAAGAGCACAATTGTATTGAGGAAAGGGAGCACTCATGCTCAGTTGTAAAGCACTAACATAATATGACAGATACAAAGGTTAAAGTCCTCTTCAAACATCATTTTCTATAATGTATCAACATTTTTTCTATTGATTTTGAACATAAGTTTGTGTGGAAATTAAGGAACTATTGGGATTTTTATCTTGATAGCATTGCTATTTTGTTAAACATTATTGAAAACTTGCTATATTACACTTATAAATGTTTTATTTGTTGTTTGTTTGTTTGAAGAGTCTAAATGCTGATACTTGGGAATTGGAATAATTTATAGTATTTCAGGATATTGTTTAATTTTCAATGTAGTTTTTAATTGGTACTATGCAATTAGTTATCAATTTCTTGCTTTAAAATTTTTATAATTTCACAATATTCATTTCGCACCATAATTCTGTAACCAAAATAGTAAAAATTATGCATTTTGCATAATCTCCACGAGGTTCCCAAACTGTAAAAGTATTATGTGGTATCAGTGATTTAATTGAAACCAATACTTCTCGATATTAATTTGGTATCTGATCAACCCTAGTTTTGATGTTTAAACTGGGAAAAACTTAAAGGTTCCACTATTTGCTTACTTAAGGTCAATTTATTAAACTGATAAGCTAACCTGGATTAACCTACAGTTTGAAACTTGCTTCACTGGGAATTGAACCTGATACACCTGGATTACAAGGCAATAATGGTACCAATATCCTATCGGAGAGGTCCACTTAGTATTGCATAGTATTTGTATTTTTCTTATTTTTGCATAGCTCATCTGGCACCTTTGGCTAATTGCAATGATGAGGATGAATTTTATGGAATTCATGAGATATTCACATAGAATGCCCAAACCAGATTTCAAACCCAGAACTTTTAGTGGCAAAATCATGAGTCAATAGCTCAACATAACAGTTGGGCTGAAAAGTTCGTAGGCTAACATAGTAAAAACATTTTTTTTGACAAAATTCGATTTTATTATTCAATATAGTTGCCTTCGAGGGCGATACAACGATTATAGCGGTCATACAAGTTTTCAATGCCATTTTTATAGTACGATTTCTCTTTAGCCTCAAAATAGGCGATTACTTCTTCATCAGTGCTAAATTTCTTTCCAGCGAGCATTCTTTTAAGGTCTGCAAACAGGAAAAAGTCACTGGGGGCCAGATCTGGAGAATATGGTGGATGGGGAAGCAATTTTATTACGGTTGAATATCGCTAAACATTGCTCCGAATCATCAAAACGTTGTTGCTTTTGATCGATTGTGAGCATGCGCGGCACCCATTTTGCACACAGCTTTCGCATGTTCAAATATTCATGCACAATATGTCCAACACGTTCCTTTGATATTTTTAAAGTCTCAGGTATCTCGATCAACTTCACTTTACGATCATTTAAAATTATTTTGTGGACTTTTTTGATGTTTTCGTCGGTAACAGCCTCTTTGGGGCGTCCACTGCGTGCATCGTCTTCGATGCTCATTTCGCCTCGTTTAAATTTAGCAAACCACTTCTCAACGGTTGATTTTCCTGGTGCAGAGTCCGAATAATGTTTATCAAGCCAAGCCTTGGCTTCAACAGTATTTTTTTTTTGCCAAAAAGCAATGCTTTATTAACACACGAAATTCTTTTTTATCCATTTTTTCACAATAACAAAAGCTGCTTCACTCACAATGCTATATCTCACGAACTAATTATCCGGCAGCTGTGAAATTTATACACGTATCTTTTGAAGGTTAGTACTAAGTAAAAATCACATGGATTTAATTCTAGTAACGCCATCTATGAGTCAGCCTACGAACTTTTCAGCCCAACTGTTATTTGCCACTCACTCACATAGTAACTGTAACAGTAATCAAATATTAATTTTTTCAAACAGGTCATGTTGCCAGAAAGACGACAACATCACCAGGCAGGCCTATTCAACGGAGCCTTCCAGAGGTTTGGAAATCCGAACGTTGAGGTTTTCCTATTTGGAGCATAAACATCAAAGTACACAGCCTTTCGCATGAACTTTGTTTAAAGAAAGTTTTATGTTGAGAAGCATGTTGTTAGCTAGCTAGCCCCACTAGCAACAACAGTGATATAATTTATATGATACCTGCAGGCATTACATTATTTTTACTACAATAAATGTATACTGGCTTATTGACAGTAAAAAATTGTATTACAATCAATAGTAGGTAGTAATTTAAATTTGTCCATGACTTCTGTCATTTGAAAAATAACTGTAGGAAATGTACATGGTTGATCAAACTGGCCTAATAAATAAAACAACAGAATGTTGCAATGGACTAGATATGCATGACAAGTAAAACAAGCTAATGTGTGTGTGTTTCCAAGTGTTAATATAAGTGTACAAGAGTAGGAAAAACAGTTTAAAGCCTGTACTTTCCTATGGTGTTATTCATGTTTTTCATATCATATTGTTGACAAACACCATTTAATGTGTGAATCCATGTACGATAAATTATTTATAAGAGCAATAAAAGTATTTTAAGTAGTAGATGTTTATATATCTGTTCCTTTACAATCTCTCTTAGTTTCATAATGGCAAATAATTTCAACCTTATAAATAGATCTGGTCTCGTGTTGACAAAAGATTATAAGAATTAAGTCAGATTTCAATAATTTTTCTTGGTGGTATTCTGCACTAATAAAACAAGGTAAATTCATTTCCTAAATGATAGTTAAAAAAATTGGACTGGTGTCAAAAATTGTTAAGGCCGGATGTGTTTGTTCATGTAAACAAGTTAAGCCAGGTAACAATTCAAAATGAAAATTATTAATGCAAGGAAGAACAAAGGCCAGATTGACTGTCAACCCTTAAAAAAAGGGTATATTTATACACAATGTGGAGGGAGAGAGAGGAACAACAAAACTACTGAAAAGTAAGCACAAGGGAAGAAATAATAAAGGGTACAATGTGGGAAATTGTAGTACAGAGCATTCAAATTCTGTCACTTCCTAAAAGATTTGAATGAGACCTACGTACTTCTGCAAAACTGTCCCAAGTTCACATCATAGAACCCCAATATTCCAAATGGCCATCACTCCAGACACAACCCAGTAAGACCAATTTTATACTCCTGGGTTTGACATGTTCTTGCATAAAACACCTGAGCTATAATTGCATACTTACGGACAACCTTCGGCAACAAATTGTCGACCCTGTCACAAAGTGTCATAAGCTAAATTTGAAATATGTCACCACATGTAGTCCCCACAGTCTGGCAAGTCGATGCCCCTTAACTATCAGTCGAGATGTACAGTCAGTCAGGACATGTCGTATCTGAACAATTGGCGAAACAATTTATTGTCACCAACAGTCATATCTAGAGTTACGGCTCTTTGTGGTGAAAATTTTCCAGCACAAACTGAGAAGCCCACCTGTCCCCTTGTTTGTAAAGACAATGTTTCTCAGTAGAAAGTTAATATTTTTGACACTGACCAAATTGTTGACATATTGTTGCCAGTAAAAGGCTCTAACTTTGTCGGAAACTGATAAAACATCAAAAGGCTTTCATTAAAACTGGTACTTATACTGGGCGGTTCATAAATAATTCAGGGGTTACAAAAATTTGTTGCAAATAAACTATTGAACTTACGTTAATGAAACCCGGCCAAAATCGAGGAACACAAACAGTTTTTCATGTATGTTTTGTTAAGCTTGGAGTTCACATCCCTGCTGCTAGGCGACACTCAAATCAGCCACATCACTCACAATGTTTTGATCTCCAAGATCACTGGACTTTACACTGTTCGACTTCTTTTTGTGGAGTTTCACAAAATATGGCAAATAATTTAAAAGTGTGAATTTGACTTTATATCAGCCCAAAAATTACTGTACTCTCTCTGCAAAACCTATAATGATGGAAAATAAAAATTAAATCTGACCTATATGGAAAATTTACAGAACATCAGAGTGCAATTCATAAACGAGGATATGAAAATTCTTCCTCTGTCAAGTAACAATGTGAGATGTGTTGCATGTGATTTACATGCCCAAGTGCCAGGTCACTGCACTGTTATAAATGACTATTTACTTACTACAGTTCCACAGTATACAAGTACTACAGGCTGTAATTGCTGCTAATGGTATGAAACCATCATCACCTCGTCAAAGTTTGACAAAAGTATTTATGAATCAATCACTGTGTTCAGTCACTAGGATTTATATTTCCTCTCTCTCACTTAAATGAGATAAAAGTAGAGAAATAAATATGTTCAAGCACAGTATCAGAGTTCTATTTTTAAAGCTGAATACTTTGTTTCAACCGAAAAATTACAGGCAATAATTTTCTTCAAGTGTTTTGTAACTATTTTTTTTCATTTTTTCAGGGAAAAGCAAGGACAAATAAAATCATAAACTACCACAATGATACAGTATTACAATAATAGTAATAAAAAGTTAATACATAATGCAAGAATTTGCACAATCAAGTTATGACACTTAAAAAGTGTGGAATCTCTAGCTTTCGGACATACCACACTCGTCACAAACAGTTCTATCTTGCTTAGGTCCTTTTTTACACCACTAGATATAACAAAATGTTTTAAAAGAAACTTTAATCTTCAATAAATGTGCATCCAAAATTTTAGTCTCGGAAATAAAATATTATTTCTGTAGTAATAGTTTTAATGTGTGTAAAAACCTTTTAATTGATCTGGAAAATTGAAAAAATTGAGATGCAACACTTGGTGATGAGTATGACAGTAAAAAACTTCTTATGTCACGTGCCGGCAACATATTTGTTAAAAACACTAAAAAGCACACAAACAGCACGATAAAAAAACACTTTAGTGTTTTTTAACAAATACTTTGTGATGAGTAGACCTCGGATTTTTAGGTTCTAAAAAGTGTGCTTTTAGGTTCCTAAAATGCTCTAAAAATCCTAAATTAGGATTGAAAAACCTTAAAATAGGTTCTAAAAATCCTAAAAATATTAAGTTAGGCCCAAAAAATCCTAAAGTAAGTTAAAAAAAACTTAAAATACTTCAAAATTCCTGAAAAATGCTCATTAGGTATAGTCACCTATATCCTGAAATATGCACCATCTTGCATAATGTTGTGTGTGTTGCCTAACGCTACAGCAAGGGCAGAACTTACCATTGGAAATTGCTATTAAAATCCACTCTTTGCCTTATAGTTAGGCAACAATATTTTTTCATGTTATCCACAGTCAAACTCCGCAATTTTGACTGTGAGGATCATCTTATATGCTGAAAATAATGTTTCAACAAAAACATAGTCAGTGGTGCAAACTTCAATGCTGAAATGTTAGTTTGCCACAAAGCACCGAAGTGACGCGAAAGTGAGCAATACCACACAGATCAGACCACTTTGGATTGTACAGGTAACAGTGGCACCAGACATTTTGCTTTGTTCAGAGCTTTGAAAAATCACCAAGGACTTGGAGGAGGGAAATCGGCAGAGAGAATTTTTCAAACACTTTGGTCATTGAATTTTTTCGTGACCAAACAAAGCAAATGCCTGTGCGACATAAAAATTCTGTAAAACCTTTAAAAATATATAAAAATCTAACAAAAGGCTTGATTTAGGTTCTAACAAGCGAATAGGTTTTTAGGCACTAGAGAAAACTTCATCAGGTGTATTTTCTAATCAAACTTTGATATAACTTTTTCTTACATACCTGTAAAGTAAAAAATAGGTTAAAAACCTAAAATCCGAGGTTTAGTGATGAGGTTGATGAAATGTGACCAAAGCATGGTGCTGATCACATCATCTCCACTATGGCAGAGATCACGAATGTGTGATGCCCACACTCACCTACAGGCCTTCATATCAAGGTGCAATGCAGGGGAAGGGCTTGGTCTGCATTATTCACTTAATCCATTTAGTACAAACATAACACACATTTCCTTGCTTTTTATTTTTTACCTCAGGCCCATGAAAAGCACAATTGAGGTTCCACTGTAATGGAAAATGATGCAAGTTATACAATTATTTAGGGGTTCACTGCATCATTTTATCCACAAATTCTCTGTTCACAATATAATATATACACCATTCACATTGTATTGAGTTAATAACTGCATGGAGTGGAAATTTTTATTCTGTTTATTGACGAACAGAACAGAATCTTTTGTATATATTTTTCTTACACTACACCACTTTAAATGTACCCTGAAACTTACTTTGAAAGGTTTCATGAATGAATTAAAGTAACATAATTGACATTAATATATATATACAAAAAATTCTCGGAGCCTTATATGTTCTGGTTTAAATACAATTGTAACAATAACAACAACAATGACAACAATGGATAAAGACATTCAAAATGAGAACCAACAACATAAGATTATCTACAAGTATTAACTACACTGTATCATACATCAGCAAAATGTTTGCTATGAGTTTTCAGTCGAACAGTGGTTACATAATGATTAAATGCAATTAACACAAACATGTGTTGTATGAAACCAACTTTCACCATATTAATCAACCTGCCTGCCTCCCCCACTGTCCTTAATTATCACATAAAAAATTTGATCCAGAAAATACTTGGGTATATCTCTCACGAACTCCATAAGTGCTGTTTCTTCTGAGTTATTGGGGAAGGGGGGTGACATCTTACACATACATAATACATTTTTCTTGATAATTGTGGGAGATGTATCCCTCCTGTCCCCCTGATCATGACAAAATCTGTTTTACGATTTATATACTTAGTTGTATACAATGCTATCACCAATATCAAATGTATTTATTGATATAAATATCAAGATTAAAATTTCTATACAATAATTTCTAAATGTTGTGTAATAACTTTGAACTTTCACTAAACATCATAATAAATATTGAGAAGTTTCATGTTTCATTTGTACTTCACATTACCAAGAATTTTATATGTATTTATGGTAAATTTCTGTTAAGATCTTGAAAAAAAATGAAAAACTTACAACCTTTGTTGCTACATTTAGTACAGTGAGATGCATAACAATTAACAAGTGAGTTGTCCATTACTATGTTCATTTACTTTCTTTTATGTGATAAGAGGTTCAACAATTGGAACACCACCATTAATATAATTACCAACATGTGGAAAGTAAGAATTTGCTTGTTTATGTCCACTTTATGCTCAGATAAGCTAATTGGGACTGAGGCTACAGGTTAAAATAGGATCCGAACCACTTTGCAATATGCCTCTGTTAGGTATCAAACCCATATTTGCTTGATTACAAGACAACAGCATTACCACTATGCAATTGCAGAGATCCAGGATGTAAAAGAAAAACAAATGTAAACAACAATGGATAATTTGGTGGATAATATTTAATAGGGATGGAACTATATTAAATTTTTGTGGACACTGATAAACCACCAATTTAAAATTTCTGATACTATTCCGTTCCATATAAAATTGCAGACTTTGCTTCAAGAACACTAATGGTTCATTAACATTCTTCATTAATGAATATAACCAGGTGATTACAATGGGTTTTTTTTATTTGAAAAAAAAAATACATAAAAATAACAAATTGGGCACAATTTTGCACTAAATTATTAATTATTTATAGATGTACAGATCATTTTTATTGACAAACCTATATTAGCCAATAACAATAGAGTAACAAATATCTGTCCCATTCCTAATTGTTATGCATCACACTATACTTCCTTTTCCTGTGAGCAAGGAATCAAATCAGATTGTAACCAAAACATGCTAGTCAACCGCAATAATTCAAGTTCAATTACAGCCACATCAACCATGAAAACTTGATACAATTTCAACTGGTATCTATAATTGAAGTGAATGTTAATCACAACTCAAGTTGATATACAATTCAGGCATCCTGGCTGTTGCATAGAACACTGTTAGAATTCTAAATATTGGTGTTTAATGCATTCACACTAATTTTTGTCTCTCGGTCCACTAAAGGTGGTTTGTACTTATTTTTTTTCCATTAATGGTGATTTACAACAGGGAACAATATAAACCATGCAGAAATTTGCCAAATTAACTATCTTACACAACTCTGTTCAACTGAATCTCAACAATATGGAATATCTTGACAATATTAATTCACATGTTCATTGAAACAAATTCAGAATTTCAAGTATTGAAAATAATATCTTGAATATTTCTGTAGCCAATACAATTTCTAACAACAGATTGTTTATTGAATTAAAAATTTTTTATATCCTTACCATGCTCTAATGGTAATGTTGCAATTGTTTCATATCTCTTGTAGGATTACATTAAATGCTTACTTAATGTTTGAGAAGGCAAATTTAAGCACAGACATTGTGAATATTTGTCTTTATGTTATTAGTTTTGGCTACACTAATATTATTTCTGAGAATCTATCCTGCCATAAAATTTATGAAAACTGCAATTTACTTACAAAAGTACTTTGGTCCAGAAACTGTGACAGTAACAGAAGATTGAAACTGCCGATTTAAAAGAACATATGTATGTCAATATAAAATAATTTAGGATGTATACCAACTGACATACTCTCAATACTCAGTAAGATCTATATTCTAGTAACCACTTCAAAGATACATGTAGACCCTACAAGATCTGCCTGCCTAACCATAGCAAATACATGCTTACCACATAATAATTTACAAGCATAATGGAGAAAGTTATAAACCTCTTAAAAATAAATGCAAATAATTCATTAACATGAACAATTACACATATAACACTTAACAATAGCCACTAAAAGATCTATTTCTGCAACAGAAGGGAAATCCTGGTAACTCACCAGAAGTGCCTACACAAGTTACTTCTATTCACAATTGTAAACTAGATTTCTAACCTGGCTACAGTGATGTTATCAATCAACTACGCACAAGGATGCAATGAGTGCAGAAATTATTATTTTCCTAATTTCAATCTATATAGGTGTGCTTTGCACACATTTAGTAAAGAGTTTAAACACATTTGTTTGATATGAGTCAACAAATCTGTGCTCAACATTAAGCAACCATCTTTGTCACAACAATTACCAAACTTCAACCCACGTAACTTGCAAATGATATGTATGAAACATGTAATGATCTAATGGGAATCAAGACGATTAAGTACAAACAATTATTTCGATATTCATTTACACTCATATTTCTGTGTCATGAATTTAACACCAAGAATGTTAACACCTATTACACGTCTGTGCAAACAACATTTCTAAGATGCTTACATATAATCTTTATAAACACAACATAGAAAATTAAACACTTTGTTTCCAGCATTACCCAAAAATGATTTTGAATTCTCAAGCAAAAATGCATTCCTTGGGAACCAACCATTTTAGATACACAGGAAGTCGGGAATTCTGAGGAAAGCATTTTGGAATACATTTTGAACAAAAAGGCCCCTTTAGATATTTTGTTCTGGCATCTCCCTCAATTTTGATTTTGGTAGTAGTTTATATTTTCAAAAGAGACTTCATGGTTAGTAGGAATTGTAGAGCTTTCCTGGCGACGTGATTTGAACAGATGTTCTCGGGTTACCAACCAGGTTAGATTGGAATTAGCTTCCAATGTTTCGAGAGTATACATTGCTCTCAATCAGGGAATATAGAAATGGAGACAAGTATGGGGTTAAATATATGACAATTATGGTGCGGAATTTAGGTTCTGTCTTTTTATTGGCTCGCTCTGGATATTAATTGCTAGCATCCCTGCTAGCACCAACACAGGAGAATGTCCCACTACAATAGTTTTACCTTTTATTGGGCACACCTCTGGGAAATTAAGTAGAATTCTCGCAAGACACGGAGTGAAGACCACCACTCAAGACCAAGGCTCTTCTTCGCTCAATCAAGGATAACCTGGAGCTACGGATTCCAGGAGTATACCGTATGCCTTGCGAGTGTGGAACACCATACATAGGCCAAACAGGATGCACTATTGAACAATGACGCAATGAACATCAGCGCAACATCACATTTTTTCCAACCTGAAAAGTCAGGACTTGCAGAACACAGAATCACAGAGGGACACAGGGTTTTATTTATTGACATAAAAATAATAGTCAAATGTGCTGGGTACTGGGACCGACGAGTAAAAGAAGCCATAGCCATATCATGGGAAAGCAAAAATCTCAACAGGGACATGGAAATCCAGCTCAGTCACGCCTGGAATTCGCTCCTCCGTAAAAACAAAGCTGCAGCCAATAAGAACAAAAGGATCCAGAGCGAGCCAATAAGAAGACAGAACTCGAATTCCACACCATAATTGTCATATATTTAACCCCACACTCGTCTCAATTTCTATATTCCCTGATGATGAGAGCAATGTATATGCTCGAAACGTTGGAAGCTAACTCCAATCTAACTTGGTTGGTAACCTGAGAACGCCTGCTCGATTCATGGTTAGTGTTGCGAAACCAGTTTTTCATTGTTATTTATATAAAAATTTTCAACAACTGTTCAGTGAACAATGTATCTAATTACTGTTTTTTATATTCTCTCTCTTTTTTGTGTATATGCATCAAGCGAAATGATTTTATATTATGTGTAAGTTAGATATGTGTGAAGTGTGGGAGTAAAAACTGCGGAACCTCACAGAGACTTTGAGATTAGGAACTTACACCCACAAGTGAATTCGGGAACGTTCCGAGAGCTGACCCAGGCTCTCTGCTTGGGCGTTGCCAACAGTCATCACCAACAGTCATCGTAAGCATCTTCGTGAGAGGAACCGTGACACACGCACACATTTACAAGTGCGCTGTATATGCACATTCTACAGCCAAATTGACAGTCTAAATTGTTTAGTCCTTCGTGTACTTGTATTATAGTAATTAAATATATGTGTATATATCATCTTTGTGCGTCTGTTACTTATCCAGACACCGTGCAGGAACAGACGAATTTAGGATAATTCCGATCAGGATGGAGTTCAGTCAGTCAGCAAATGTAGTGTGGGGCTTTCTGGAAACTGACACTCAACAACAACACTTTCTATTTTGTAGGTTTTTGTTAATCCGATGTACTAATTTTTACCACTACATTTTATTTGAAGGGCTTGGGGGTAAGACATTTTGATCATCATTGAATTACAAAGTAGAGAGAGCCATCCTTCAATTTTCAAGTGTAATTGCCATGTCATGCAATTTGCATTGGACTCATTGAATGTTTCTGAAATTGGTAAACAACACGAAAACAATTTATCTACAGTATAGCTTCTAATAACTAGGGCTGAGCCAATACCACTTTGAACCGATACCAATGCTGATACTCTTACCGATTCCCACCGATACTGACACTTGAAAATTGCAATAATTAAAATTTGTTCAAAATATTGATATGTACATTATCTTCTCCAATTATATGCATCAATTTGCCAAGACATTTGCCTTAAAATATACAATAATTACTTCAGAATATTAAAATAGATATTATGTAATCACAAAATATTATTTGTGCAAAATTGGTGCAAAATAAAAAGAAATATAATTTTTTTTTTTGCATAATTTCCAGGATAATTAGACACCATGAAAGTTTAGCGTGGCATTTTTGAGCACCTCGTGAAAGACCAAAATGTCGGAATAGTATCGGCTGGTATCGGTAGATGAATTCTAACTGATATTTTCTGATATTGATATATCGACATCGGTATCAATAAATCAACATCGGTATCGACTCAGCCCTAAGCTTTCTGCTTAATATACTCAATAACGTCCAAAATGTCACTTACTATGTTTTATCTCCAATCCCTTCATTTGGGTTTCCTTTCCTCAAAATTCATACTTCAGATTTATTTATAAACATGATATTTGCAGCACATGGTAAACAGTGCATTCAATTTTTTTTTTGTGAGAAACTAAACTGTGACAAAATAAATCAGAGTAAAAAAAGAACCTATCCAAAAATGTTAAGTATACAAAACATTAGATTACACTCTAATGGCAGGAAAAAAAATCACTTGTCAATGAGAAATAGAGTGCTTTTTAAATCTACTGCACATCATTTTAAGTATTTCTACACAAATACCATGTCACAGATGTTTATTCAATATCACAATGATAATACCCACGAACTGATGCACAATTCTGTAGGTCTTTTTCCATTCACCGTACCAACAATATCATTTTGTAAATACACTGAACACCATGATATTGTGAATACAGCCAGTCATTGCACATTAAGTTGTTATTTGACTATTAAATATGAACCAATGCTGAAGGTTCATTCTAGTAATTTAGTGTATTCACAACATGCTACAACTTTTAGCAGTTCTTGTTGCAGCAAGTTGTAAAAAAAAAAATGCATGAATGGTTTCAGCCTACCCTGGCAAGGTCTTGTTTGCTTTTATCTAATGTTTTGCTTGAACGCCCAAGAAATATCTGTATTTGCATTCTTCTACTAGAACCAATGGAAGCATAGAGTTGTTAATAGACTGCAATACAGAATCCTTCTTGGAACAGAAGTGTGTCAAGGAAATGTTATAAAATAAGTTAGTGATGAAGTTACTACATTTGCGAAGATGATTCAAATTTCTATTCAATGGAAAATTGATTTTTAAGTTTTGGAGGGGACTAAGGTGATCAAAACTTAAAATGTAGAAAAATGTAAATTCTAGGAATATGTTGCTTTTTAGGACCATCAAGACTGAATGCATAATGTGAGAATGCAAAATTGAGGCTCAACTGTACATGTTAAGTCATGGTCTCTTTGGATTTTGGTTTATCACTACACCATAATAAAAAGGAATAGAGTAACACAGTATGTAGTAATATGCATATGCACTGAGAAATTGTTGCATCTTTGGCGAGTAGGGTAATTTTCTTCAGTCAGTATGGTGTCAAGTGCAGCGAAGACTTACTGCATTTTGGAGAGGTTAAAAATAAAGTCCATTACCACAGTTCAAAGGGACTTTGGTGCTAATCACAGCATCTCCACCATGCAAGAACGAGAATGTGTGGAGCTCAACCTCAACACCCCTTCCCCTCCATTGGACAAAGGGAAGCATGTCCCCCTCTCTCTCCCCCCTCCCTCCCTCCCTCCGCACAAGGCTTTGAAACTCATAGTTAGGAAATTAAAAATACAGACCCAAATACAATCTTCCTAGCAACAAGGTTTCTTCTCTTTTTTTTGGAAATAAAGAGTGTTTGTTAATGGAGCTCATAGACTGGTTCTTAAACCAGAAATAGTGGTGCTGGCACAATGAACCAAAAATTGCTGTTCTGAATTGATGATCACCAAGAAATTATTACATTAGTAATCTATTTGACCACTTTTAGTGTCCTAATGATGGATCAAGGTGCAGTTTCATTTAGTTCACCGAAAGAACAAACTAATAAACATTGTTTGCAAACTACAAACAAAATTTACTATCCATATAAAATTTACTATCACGATAAAACTGAAAACACTGATTGTTGCCGGAGGGTGATTGTAAGTGGATAAAATGACATGTCAAACAGATTTTTAAGCATAATAAATTTTAAAATAATGCACATTTTGTATTTCATAAGATTTTCAGTGTTGCCATATATAGCAAAAAACATGGCAAGAATCAGAAATATTGAGGTACATGATTATTCTGCAATTCAATAATACACTGGCAAGGAAAGGAATGCTTTGCAGTCCAAGACCTGCCAGTACCTTTACATTGTCCAGTGTGCGATTCCCATTGCCATGGTTTACTGGCTTTCTAAATTGAGGTCATTGCTTTCATGATGCCAGGTGAAAACTGACATTTTGGAACTTAACCACAGAACCACTGAAGTTGTGAGCTTTAACCATTCATTAACGTGAGAGCTCTGGTAGAAAGGTGCTCTTGACAAGATATTTTATTTACAAGGCCCATCTAAAGTTCCACTAAGTTATATATTCATTAAGTTGGGAATTCTGTCACTAAAGTCCTGTAGAGATGTGAAGAATAAGCATGGAGGAAAAAATATAATTTTAATACCGAGTACAACTTGTTTTTGAAAATGAGAATTTGAGGGGAAAATAACATGAAAAGTGAGTCCCTAATGATTTGATGAAAATTGAAGGGATCTCACAAAGGAGCACCTGCCAGGTCAAGATGGTGAAACAAGACAATCAATCCATGTACCTGGCTACCAAGAAGGTTAGCTTTTTGTAACAATAAGAATGGAAAATCAACATATGACAAATCATAAACAAATAAATAGTCAAGCTCTGTAAGTTCTTAAACCTGGGATCCCTCCCTACATTGTATGTTACTAGAACTAGATAGGACAAGAATTGAGGATTTGTCTATCTGGATGACATTAAATAAATCATTTCCTACATCTTTCAAGATGTTCCATGTTTGGGCAGGTTCTCCTAATCTACTGAACTAGTGGTCCAGCAACAAACATCAGTATTTCACACAAAATCACATGCAACAAAAATTCATAATTTATGTATGTTACTTTTGACTTGAAAGTAGTGGTTACCCAGTTGGTATCAAATGACTACCATGCAGATACCTTGGTTCTATTCCTAGGGTGTGGTTATCTCAGGGAGGAATTTTTCTGACAATGCCTCATCATACAGCAGCTAACCAACCTCTAATCAACGACTACCTAGGAGGTAAAGGTAGTTACAGTGTGGTACTGAGCACATCACCTCCACTATAGTTGACATTGAGAATGTGTGGGGCCATACGTACAAACACCCTATGTAATTACATGGCACGGTACAATGCACTGGGGATAACTTTACCTTTTGTTTTGTTTTCCATATATTGAAGTGAGGGAGGAAGTAACAACTGTCTCTATCTCAAATGAACAAAAGAACTCGACACAAAGGACCATATGGCACCAAAAAATGCTACCACTATTACTGGGTTAAGGACAGATTATGATTCATGATTCTTTTCAGCAAGAGTGCACCTAAATATTGGCAAAGCTCTTCTGGTAGTAGAAAGCCATCATAGGTAAACCACTCATTATTGTCAATACTCTACTTTCTTCTGAGTATTTGCACGGAATACTAGAAGTAGGTGAGACATATTATATATATTTACATATACACACAGCACTACACTAACACTACAGAAAAAAAAACTTTCTCAACAAACACAACAGAAATCTACTCTTGCTATAATTACTACTTTCCCTGGCTTAAAAACGGAAGAAATAGGCATTTCCTGCATAACATATACAATTCCCCAATACATATTAACATGTATATACATATACAGACATCATATGTATATGTACTGATTAATTGCAAATAACACTCTCATTTTTACAATAAATATATACTGTGCAAAGTGATTGCACTATATAACATGCATTTGATATTTTTTTATCAATTTTTTTAATCACAACATTGTTAAGACACTATTTCATATCTTATTGCTCTTTCTTACATATACATGTTTTATGTATATGCTAACACCACTCAAAACAGTGAATACCTCTGTTCAGGTATTATAAATGCAAATTTTAACCGGCTCTTCGCAATACAAGTTGCTTTGTATACACAACTTCTGGGTAACAAGAGTAAGGCAGCATTTCTGTGTATGGTATCTAGATACTGGCTATCTTTATGACACACAGACATCATACGCTAATATACAAAGAGTTCTGGGAAATGAATCTCATATGCAGGGGGGTTGGTGGCTGGAGTTTTCAGCGAATCATCATGTCTGTCAGACTTTGATGTCGGGGTTGGAGTCGCAGGTGCACGCATAGTTTCTACAAAAGTGGTTGACAATTTTCCAAATATTTCGTTCAGTT
This sequence comes from Lepisma saccharinum, assembly GCF_977018435.1. NCBI lineage: Eukaryota > Metazoa > Arthropoda > Insecta > Zygentoma > Lepismatidae > Lepisma > Lepisma saccharinum. Next base: position 141,128,418 of record NC_139229.1, read on the forward strand.
TGTTCTGAAGAACGTCATTCTGAAATGAGTACAAGTGAGCAATTCAACATACAAAGGAGGCAAATGCTTGATAAAGAGAACATGGTAATGAAAAATGCATAACTAGTTAAATTATTTAATTTACAGCACATATTTGTACCTTTATGTTTAGTGCAGCAGGGAGGTGATGGAAGGAAAGGTACAAGTAGGAAGAAATATCCATGGCCTACATTAAAGATAATATTCAAGTATTCAGTTGGAGAGTCTATAGGAAGGCAATGCAAAAACCAGATGGCCAGAGTGGGGTTTTGAAGAAGGCAATGGAAAAGCCAGATGACTGGGGGGATCTGAGGAAGGCAATCAAAAGACCAGGGTGGCCAGTATGGGATTTACACCTTCAATCTCACAAATGAGATAGTCCTTGGTAGACTACATTACCAATAACATATATACTTTTCCCCCCCCTCTACGGAAAATGCAGATTGATGTTCAAATAATGAAAGTTACTATAATGTGTCACTAAATTCATAATTACAACCATTATATCTGTACTGGGAGGAAAGGGGTAAGTCCAAAATGAGTTGCATCCATTTTCTGGATCCCTGAAAGCCAATCATGGATCACATAAGTTAACTAGTAAATAAGATATATGTTAAAATCATCTCTAACCTAACCTAACCAAATCTAATCTCATGTTTTTCCATCTCCTGTAAAATCGACTTTTTGGACACTACCATTTTCCGCACTCTTGACAGATATATTTCTAGAAGTTATACCTGTATGTCTTAATTGGATCTACTATGATACTTGATGGCGATAAGGAGCTTCAACTACTCACCACATTCCATTTCATGTTCCTTTGTATTTGTATTTTGCTTACTTAGCATTGCTTTTCGGCCATTTTTGGCTCATCGTGATGATTGCTCAAGGGCCACTCACAAAGAACACCACGGCTGGACACTCCAATGCAAAGGCTAGGACTTGAATCCAGGAACTTTGGTTTCAAGACCAAAAGTTGACAACTTTAAGCTCATTACCCACTCAGATGCCACAAATGCACCACCCTGAACCTCCGAGTGGAAAATTCCATGCACCACACTGCCATGCTCCGAACCACGCTGCTGCATAGAACATTTTCCATGCTCGGCTGAGCATGACCCTAGCTGGTGCTAAATGAAGAGATGCGGAATTATATGAGAGAGCACACTGTGTGCCTGTAACCCAGAGTGAGGTAACTGACATTTGAACTGACTCTTGGCGGGAAAAGTGACAAGTGTATTGCAAGGTAACATATAAGTCTTGGAAAAACACAAACTTAAACTTACATTAATGTCAACTTCTTTTCCTTTGGCAACCAAACAATTGTCTAATTATCTAATTGTCACTCCTCTAAAGTTCCTTGCCCAAACGGGAACGAAGCATCCAGACAAGGCCCATGTTATATAATGAACGAATAACATTGGGTCAAACAAACATGTACATATATCTTGTAGATTTTGACAACTTCCGAGGGAACAAGAAAGAACGTTATGGTGCATTTGCCAATTCAGAAATAGCTTATATTTCAGCAGTTAATCAAGTTGGTTATCCTAATGTTAAGACAAAATTCATATATAACTCCAAGTCTTCTACATTTCGAGTGCAAAAAGTTTACATGTAGCATCAAATTTTCCTTTCCATTTGGGAAAAATATGTTACAAAAATGCCATGATTATGAATGTCTTAATTATTTTAACCACTTTAAACTTACTTTAAGATCAAAACTAAATAGTTTGGCCATATGTATTGCAATTGTAACAATTACCCTATCTTGTAATCAATACATTACACCTAAGTCTTTCTTTAAAAAAAATTTAGTTTGCAATATCAGTGAGATTGTAGTGTCAAAATATAAAGTGGAAGACATTAGTTTTGTTTACTCAGTAAAAATAGAATCCGATTGTCAATGATACATATGCCACTGCAAACACTTTTTCACTGTTTTATAAATGAGCATGAACCAAATTTGATAAATGTATGTCACATGTTTAAGAATATTTGATCTCCAGTGCTGTGAATTGCATATCCTCATGACATGCAATTTAGGAAGGAAATTTATACAGATTTATACTTTCATTCTTGGTGAAGCACAATTCCTGTAATTCCTTCCTGGTTAGTAGTCACCTTCATTATAACATACCTGAACCTTGCTCAATAATAAAGCAAATTCAATTCAATGCACTACAGTGGAATTTTGATTTTATGTTTTTAAAGGGATCAAGTTGAAAGACCTTAAAATAAAGGAAAATGTAAATTCTGGGAAAATTTTATAGCATTTTGCTCTATTGGAACAATGAACACTGAATGTATAATGCAGGAAAACGTAAAACAGGAAATCAAAGAACGTAAAATTGGGGGTTCCACTGTATTACTGATGAAATAGTGAAAAAACAAAGTATCCATGACCATGAATTTTCACAAATCATGAAAAATTAGTTGTTTTTTTCAGTAAAAGTAACTGTGAAATGAAAAATATTTGTGAAGTTGTCTCATCTCTTCATACTTCAAAAGAATCAGTCTCCATAGAATTGTCTTTTACTTTTTTGAAAACTAATAACATGCCATTCATAGACACTGGTAAAAGTATACAGGGGTCACAATGTGTAGAGTAGGCTTGGACAACCTGCCGTATTCGTGGAAGTGTTCTCTTGTATGTAGCAGTACTATAGCAACATAAGAGGGGCAGAAAGGAGGGAGTTAGCATGGTAGAAGGTTTCTTCAGTTGCGTTCATTCAATGAGAAATCTTATAATCTGATGCACGAGTAACAGTGAAGTTTGGCATTGTAATTAGGGCAGAAGAAACAGAAGTGTGCCTTTGCCACAGTATTATTTAGTCGTGCTCTGCTCTTCATTGACCTTGAGGTGTAGTATGCATGAAACACTCACTGGCCTCCATAAGTGAAAGTAAGATGCTCAGTCCTGGTGTAGAAAATATAAAAGAACTTTTTTTTTAAGGTCAAATTTCAACACTCCAAAACTTCGTATCCTGCATGTATCCAATAATACAGCTGGTTTCTATGGTTTTTACTGTTGGGGGAAAAAAAAAACTGGTACTTACCTTTGCCTGGGTCCGCGACACAAGATCCTCAAAGGCTGCAGTTCTGAAAGTCTCGCTCAGCTGCAACCTGCGTTCCTCTTCTGCTTCACGCTCTACATCAGTTGATTCCTGGAGAATCTTTTTCATGGATTCGAATGTCAACTCTTCCTCTGGGTGTTTCTAGAGATAGAAGAATTGCTAATGTCATAAATGTGCAATGTTTACTTTTTTCACGATACATGCCCCTCTTATGTAGCTATAGTACCTTGCCCAAAAAAAACAACAACTAATTTTCATTTTTACAATTATGAATTTGGTTTGATTTTGATTTGATTTGATTTGTTGTTTTAAGTCCACTTTATGCACAGTAAGGCTAATCGGGACTGGACCTACAGTTTAAAGTGGGATCCGAACCACTTGTGCCTCCACCGGGTATCGAACCTGGGACCCCTTGATTACAAGGCGACGATGCTACCACTGCGCCATCGGGGAGGCCCCAATTATGCATTTGGGGAAGGGGTTGCAGCCTCATCAGTGTCGAGGTTATGTGGAGTTACACTGGACCACAGTGCATGCTCTTGCATTAATTCATGGACATATGAGTATAGACATGTGAGCCAAATAACACAAATATTGTTATTATTATTATTGCAATTACAGTCTTCATTCATTGCAATAGAGAGTGACTTTAAGGATAGTCTGTATTGTCCATTTACTTACCCTTTGCATCCCAGGGGAAGAAGCCACACTATCCACCTCCACTGTTATAGAATTCAGATCTCCAACACTGCCTCTCATCCCCGTATCCACCCATGAATGACGAGGCAAGCCACTGTATGGACCCTGCATCCGAGATATATCAAAGCCTGCCGTGCGTAGGCACTCTGTAACTCCAAGCTGATCCACAAGCACGTCTGTAGGAACCTGAGCAGATAGATCTTTGTAATGGACCTTTAGTTCTGGTAGCAAGTGGGGTGTTTTCTGCTGACGCAAACTAACAAGCTGTGAAAAATAGGAAAACACTTGTTGTGGGAAATTTAAACACAAACACCAACTCAGAACTTCGAAGCTTTAGAACAAAAGATTAATTTATTCACAAACATGGTGTTGCCTTTTAACAAACTTTCACAATGGGTATGAGGTGAACAACTTTTCTTAATATAGGTTCAGACTAATTTTGCTAAAACCATTCCCAGACAATTTCAGGTTTGCCATGAATTTCCAAAAAATTCCAGATTATGATTTTCAAGTTTCAACATTTCTCTAAAATTCCCATTTTTGAAGTAATTAGTAAAGATTTCCATTTCATTTTTTTCACCAAGTTGCATAAATGAGACACCTTCAAGTACACGTACACAAGTCAACCACTTGAAGTACTCAGCTACCAACTCCATGATCACACGTTCTTGCAAAATGCAATAAAAAATACACTTTTTAAGTGAAAGTTTTCATTAGAATATGAAAATGAAGTGATAATGCTTATTAAAAAAAAGAGGCACTTAATTCTCTCTCTTTCATGCTTTCATCATTAAAAAATGTCCATATGTATCGGTAATATCAGTGGTACAGACATCAGGAACAATTGTGTTAAAAAAACTGGTATTTCTGCAATTCAGGTCATGTTAGTTATACAATGTAGTCTAATTCTGTGCCAAAATGGTGTCACAAAAGGAGATGTATTTATTAAATGACAGCCATTGTAATATTCTTGCCATGTATCTATTCAAATCTATAAATATTTCTGAGTACAATAATGATAGATTGCCATGTTAGAGTTGTGAGATAACTGTTGTATCTATTTAGAGTAATTTTAAATTTTATTTTCACAGAACTGGTGTGATGTAGTTCCACTTTACTTGGAATATATTCTTACCTTTGTTGCATACTCCAAGAGAGATTTAATAGGTACAACATGTGGAATCAGGAGTAGCAAACTAGCAACTATTGCATGGAGATTGAACTTCTGTGCAGCACTTAATGAAGTGTTTGTTAAAGCCACATCCTGTAAGCAAGTAAATTCAATATTTTTGTTAGTTTCTCATTTATTCACATGCACGAAGAGAAAGCTAGACTTGTGCATTTCTACATATCCCAATAAAAGTTCAAATATGATTTACATTCACTGTATCAACAGCAAATTGATTATTTTCACACTGGCCAAAATGGATTTAGAAGAAAAAACCTGAATTGTGGATTACATACTTTGTTGAATGAGTTTCAAGATGGTTAATTGGTTGTTGTTGACAAAACACAATCTCCCAGTTGCTAGGTTTTTAGTTTTTACATCACATTTTTTTCAATTTTTGCTATCCTGATTGTATTTTTCTTGACTGTTGGTTTTCTGTTGATATAAAAACAGAAGACAATGCAACTGTGCTTTGTCAGCAATAATCAATTAACGATACTGGAACAGATTTAGCAACCTATGTAATCCACAATACAGGTTTTATCCTTCTAATTCAATTGGCTCTGAAGATGCAGACAAGAAATTTGTGGAACATTACCTGTTATAAAATCATCAATATGCTGTTTATAAGTATACAGTGAATAATAATCTCATGTGTATGAAAATTATCATTATGTTAAGTCATGGTAATTAATTGACAACTTTTTATCAATAATCAAAGTTAATACATGCCAACTCTCAATACAATTACACACATACAATACACTAATGAAATGCTTGGTATTCCAATATAATACCAAAGTGGCAATGGCAAAGAATAAAAAATCCCTTATGAAAACAGAATTTAACAATTTCAAAATTTCAATACAACTATTAATAACTACTAATCATTGGGAAAACGACTGTAGAGTGAAGAATATTAAATAATAATATTTCAAAAACAAGTATGCCATTACTATGGGCTATTACACATTATTTTGTCACTATGTCATGTTATACAGTATGACATAATCAGCTTGTGTCAAGTTTATTACCAAATAATAGGTCAAAACTCGAAAACTGTTAATGCAGCAAAAAATCTGATTGCATATTCTTAAAGCTCATGCTAATTTGCATACTTTATCTTAATAATTTTGGAATGGCACACGATTAATGATGCACAATAAGTGTAAATTGCTACAGTTTTTGTTCAACTTGTAAAATATGTAAAACATTCAACTTACAATAAAATAAATTATATGGAGTGAAAGTTCTTTACTTGCTGTCTTAAAGATTTGTATAAATACCATTTACAGGTCTGGAGTTACTAACACTTTCATTCCAGTGTATCCTTGGAAATAGACATATCTCATCTTAGTTTGTTTGTTTGGGTTGGGAATTAAGTACACTTTATGCCTTGATAGGCTAATCGGGACTGGACCTAGAGTTTAAAGTGGGATCCGAACCCCTGTGCAATGTGTCTCTTCCAGGATCGAACAGGAGGCCCTTTGATTACAAAGTGACGACATTACCACTATGCCATCAGGAAAGCCCTCAAAATCTTGTCAGCTGCAAGGAGTGTTATTAATTCTCCTAATTCCACAACAGATAAATCTGCACTTTATTGTTATTTCTGCTAATAAAAACAACTACTTTTTAAACTTATTGCCAACATAAATTGGTGCTATCATGTGCATCTGCCCAACAAGTATATATTTACAATATGTCATAGAAGATAAGTTACCTGTATAGTAATCAGGAACCTTAGCACATCCATCACAGTATCCTCGCAACCCAATTCAACCCAGAGCAAAGCAAATGTGGTGTAAAGTGCTTCCATATTTTCCACAGTATTATTCTCCTGTTCCAAGCTCTCATATAAGCTCAAGAATATCTCTGGCCCATGTTTCTTAATGAATATAATGTCGGGACGAGAACATTTTTCTACGAAGAGCTTCAACTCAGCTACCTTGATCCTGTTAAAAATGCAAACACAAAGCATGAAATAATGTTACTATTAATGAAGATCATCAATCAATGTTCAAGCTAGAATCTAGATTAGGATTAGGCTTGATCACTAATCTTTAATTAACCTCATGGCATTTCTATAAATATTAAGTACTAGATAAATATTACGTTTCTCATATATGAGAGATGATGCTTTTGCACTTAATGACACTAAATATTATAGATGGTACAGATTAATTGGTACTCTATCAGTATTGGCTGATATAGGCATATTGGTGTATCGGTTTATTGCTAACATTACTGATTCAATATATCTATAAATATCTTATAATTCAGTGCAACATTCTGCCATTCTGTTGAAATTTTTATGGATACAAACATGTAATCTTCATTCCCTACTTTTTTTTTTAAAGTAAATGTCTTAAGAAATTATAGTGAATTTTGAGCTGTGTGAATATGCAGACTCTTTTGCATTGCAGTCATAGCTCAATGAACCATTTATAATTTTATATCGGATTGGTAGAATATTAGTTAACGGTATTGGTAAATTTTATATCAGTACTTTATGGGTATCGGCCAAAGTTCCATATCAGCTCATCCCTACTAAATATAAATGTTTATGATATAATTGCATGGTTTATGTCTCATATTATTAGAATAATTAAGTCAATAAAATTTTGGTGGGCAGGCCGTGTAGTATGCATGGAAGAGGATAGAAAAGTTTACAGGGATCTCATTGGAAAACCTGGTAGCAAGTGATCTGTGGGAAGGCCCAGAGGAACATGGAACAACAATATTAAGATGGACCTGAAGGAAATTGGTAAGAATGGTTAAGAGTGAATTGATCCTGCCCAGGATAGGGACATATGCTGCTGCAGCAATAAACTTTTGGGTTTAGGAATGTCAGAGAGTTAGATATAATTACGTAACTTTAAGCTCAAAAGTACAAGAGATAAATAATTTTTGAATATGTGCATGTAACACGTGCAACTTCTAAATTTTCATTTTGCATTGTAATACGAATAATGGCATTTTTAACTTTATGATCTGCTACCAAATAATTCAATTGCTTCATGAAAATAAAGGAGTAACATTTAACAATTAAGACTGTACATTGGTAGAAAGTACTTACGTTGGTTTCAATAGCTTATCCAAGTTTTGGTGCCTGTCAATCAAAGTATGTAAGATTTTCTGTACAAGCAGTCGCATATCTGCATCAGGAGCAAGTGACATTCTCAACAATGGTTCCAAAAATGACAATGGGAAGGTTGTGTTAAAATGTACCGTGCGATATTTCGTTCCAACCTAAAAAGGAAAGCAATGCAAGGATTAACTGGTACATTATATCACACACAAATCTGAAAAATTACTATTTTCCTTCTCATCAACAATTACTGCATTCATCTTGTCTGAATCAGTTCTATGCACAAAGTGAAAATCACATAAATTAAAGTCTATCATTAAACAAGTGATGAATCCTTAAGCAATTCATAACATAGGTATTTTTTATTATTTTGTGTTGCTTTTCTGCCAGTTTTGGATAATCGTGACAATGATATTGAACGATGATTTAATTAAATTGATGAAGAGATGCTAATTTTAAAAAAAAAAATGCACTCATGCCCAGGCTAGGAATTTTTGATTGCAGGTTGTAAGTCAATCCACTCACTGGTTGATCAGTGAAGCAAGTGAACTATGAAATGTCCAAGAAAAATTACTTATATGATGAAGCAGGCCATTTAGTGATTCTAATGAACTTGCTGGTAATTTTCTAAACAGCTCCCAATGTCAATATTTTAAAATTGTGCTTCCCCAGCCCTTTGAAAGCAAAGGTCTGCCAAGGGGATTTTCACTGGGTGATGCATTACTTATCCAATAGAAAACCAATCCAGCATTTTGAATATAAATGTTAAAGAAAAAAGTTCGTGTATTCTAAATATCCTTAACAAATTTTATACTGTTACAACAGAAATATAAAAGAAATTGGAATAAAATGAGAGAAAAAAAACAATACAAACAAACACACACATACACACAAAAGAGCATAATACCCATACAGCTTAGGTTTTTCCTCTCAACAAAAGAACAACAAATAATTCTCTACTGTATGAAATACAAATGATATACTTTCCTTTATTAAGCTTCAAAGATACAAAATCAAGGGCATTAGGATTTGTTTAATACTGAATTTTCACCTAGCCTGATTAGCCAACATTGACCTACTCACGCAGCAGAAATCAGATTTGTCACATCCCTAATATGCATGCACATTGCATGCATTCAATGATAGGATTCATATGCATAGGCAATGCTAAAAAAGAACCGAATACCATTAGCATTGCACATCAAAATACTATCTGAAAATGGATATTTTTTTCATATTGAGGCACTTGGATGTGTAAATTTGAAATAAAATCAAGCTAAAAAGTACTTAACTCATGCAAATTATTCTCTAAAGTACTATTTACAGGTTTTGAAGTTAATTTTGTCATCTTGGAGGCCAAGCACACTAAGTGGTTGACTTCTAATCTTGCCATCAAAGGACCTGGATTCACGTTCTGGCCTGGCCGCATCCCATCGCTGAACACGAACGCTATCTGTTGCTGTTTCTGAACGATAGTACTACATGTTGAACCCGTAGCCAACGCGAATTAAAGCATATCGCATGTATGACATGCTTTTAAAGTGTGTATAGTTTTTTGAACACCCTGGTATAAGTGGAGAGACTTTGCTACTCAATCCACCATGTGAGTGAATATCCAACATAACTGTTGTGCATTAGTTTCTTGCATTTTGTACAGTTAGTGTACTGAAATTCATAGTTATTGCATTTTGTTATTAACTTCTACAGATTCCGAGTTCCATTCAAAAAAGGCTTTAAACATTTGGGGGTAAATTTTACTCATAAAGTATTCAATGTGGGACCTCTCATAAAGAAAACTATAAATTTTGGAAGCTGTGGATCTGTAATTTTTTTTTTTTTTGGATTAAATGGTAGAATATAAAAATATAACCTGGTTTCTGTTATTAACAATAAAAATAACAAACTTATGCCCTTTTTAAACTTGAACGATGTCTATAACCACGGGGGTTGACAGACCCATACTTTGCTTTTCTGCCACTTTTGGCTAATTGTGATTGTGAAGATGAATGAATGATCATTTGCTGAATTGACGCAAGTAATTTATTCCATTCCTCATACACACATCCTCTTGCAGCCAAGCAGTTTAAGTCAGCAAATGGCCTAAACGTAACAGAGGCACAGTTTAAATTTAATGACACTGTTAACCCACATAACTGTCAAGGACGTAGTGTACAGCAAGAAGCCACGGTCACTAGTGGACCTACGCCATGAAATTGAAATGGCTTGTGTAGCAATCCCCGAGACTACTCTGAAACATGTCATCAGGAATGCACAGCATCGTGTGCAAAAGTGTTTGTATGCTGGTGGTTTGCAGTTTGAGCACTTATTGTAATTGCACGCAGAAACTGTGTCTATGTTGCAACTTTTCCCTTTGTATTGTTGTAATACTCACAATAATATAGCACCTATTCCATTCTAAAGTGTGTATACATTTTTTTGAACACCCCAGTATAATAATAATAATAATAAATTTGGATTAAAATTGGTTTATTTTTAATAACTTATATTAGTTATTGTTGTAAAATAACAATTATAACCATGGTAATAATAATTATTATCATTATTATTTCTACTAATCAAGTATTATCAATGGCCTGACCCCCTCTACAAATATTTCTGGCGATGCCCATGCTGATAAGGAATGAGTCCTACCGAAATAAAATTCTTGCTAAAGGCCTCCATGGAAACCTACAACAACAACTGGGGGTTCATCGTGCTGACTGCACATCGCCCCATAACTGGTTGAATGATCTCCCACTTGGGGGAATGAGTTGGTAGGTAGGCCAGGGCTCTCAATGGACTGCACCACAGGTTATTTTATGCCTCTCTGTTTAATTGCAATGATTAGAATAAATGATGAACTGATGGTGGTTGATGGAACAAACATAATGACTAGAGGCACATATTTTTGGTAAATAAAAAAGCAAAATTTCGGTACAAAGACAGAGTCAATTTCGGGTTCAAAAGCGGTAAATAAAATAAAATTTGGCTGTTATACCAGTGAAAATGCGGTATATAAAATGACATTTTGGTCTTAAAATTGTGAATATAATCCTACATTTGATTTAAAAACTGCACTTACTACACAAAATAAACATATTCCTTCTAATAACACATTTATGTAGTTACCAGAATATTAAGATTATTTCTGTATAAACAGGTCCATTTTTGCTTCTGAAATATTTACAGCAGAATTAATCAATTTTCCATGAATTGCATAACTCACAGGATAATTCTGACTTCGGAAAGTGTCGCGGCGGTAAATAAACTCTAAATTTCGTGTTTAAGTCTATTTTGCATTATTTTGTGACAAAACAGGGTAGGAAAATGCACCTCACACCTTTCAGAAACACGAAAAATTAACATTACAATGTGTTATTTCATAATTCGTGTTTTCGTCAAAAACAAAATATGCATGCCTCTAATAATGACACATCCGTGCCTTAACCATGGTTCCAAGCTGGGACCTCGGACTCCACAGCATGTTATGACCACTCGGCAGCCAGGCAACTTCAACAATGTCAGTTACCTTGAGCAGAGACTTGAGGAGAATATTCTGCAATAGGGCATCTCCAGGTCCATGCATCTTTCTGCTATGATCCAAGGTTGGATGCGGCACTTTGCTCATGATGAACATCATGATCTCTATCTTCTGGTAATCAGGCAGGTGGTTTGCAAATTCTCCTAGTGCATTAATCAAAGCCTCTCGATACAGTTTCTCATCTCTTTGGAAACCTGGGTCATCTGCAGGCAAGTCTCTTGTCACTGACTGGCGAAGGTGCATCAGCAATGAGTTAATTATCTCCAGCACAGAGGGACCTGGAATCAACAGCAGAAGCACATATGAATGGATAATATTGGTATTATTGGTACTTTCAGCACATCTTTGGTTTTAATAAAATATTTTAATTGTTTCAGCCTTCACTAGGCAAGTACTAACTAACAACAAAGATTTAAACCAGATGTATTCAAATGCATCTTGCCCTACATTAATACTATTTATAGTAAATTATTTGATTTCAGTTGCAACAAATATATTTTCAAGTTATTTTTTTCTTAATTTGACACACTTATCGCTTGTGTTGGAAACTTGTATTATTATTATTCACTAACAGCACATAGATTGTTTTATTAATAAGTTACATTTCACAAACTTCACCTTTGCAATCCTAATGGAGTTTGATTTTATTTCACATGTGTACCAAATGTCAAGAAAATATGCAATGCCTACTGATAACATGATATGAACCGAATACTTGCAACTCTGTTGTGTTTCTTGTCAACAAATAATAACTGTATTGGAACTGCTTCAACACAAACTATGTAATCCACAAAAAAATGTTTTCTCTCTTCCAACTCCATTGGGTCTGATGTTGCAAATGATAAGTTAGTGAAGTATTATCTGTTATAAAAACAATCTATGTGCTCCATGTATTAAACAGTGAATAATAATTTATCTCTTCTTACAAACACCTCTTGTATCAAATTAGAGTTTACAAATATGTAAAAATCTGAATTCCCTGTATGTACAAAAATTGCATTTAATATTCAATATTTCCATGTTATTTTTTTAGCCACAAGTAGAAAGTAGATTTCCTTGGCATTTTCAGGTTTCCAGAACCTTGTGTGAGAAAAGGTAGGGTAATGAAGGTAGAGAACTACATACCAACACTCTCTCCAGCTGCAATGGCTATGATTTTGGAGAGGACATCTGCAATACTTGTTCTAATCTTTGGGGTTGAAGCAGAATTTTCATCCAAATGGGACATCAAGGTTTCAACAACTGTATATGAATACTGGGCCTGCAAAAATTACATCATAAATGAATAATTTACACCCAGAATAGGATAAATATGATTATGTGCAACAAAATACATACCAACGATTTATAATTTTTTGTTACTGATTTTTTTAATATTAAATTCAAATGTCTAAATATGAGGCAAAAATGGGGAACTTACTTGTATGGAGAACATTATAATCCGGAAAGTGTGGATGGCAAATTCATTTGGAACCCACAATTCATGATGGTCTAAGTGCCTAGAAAAAATGGGGAAAAAATTATATAATTTCACAAAACACAATAGAGCAATTTACAATTCTTTATCTTTATAACTCAGGAGTGGTCCATCAGAATAAGAACAAGAACCATGTGTATGATTGACATGTCTGTTTAAATGGAACAGCTTCATAAACAAATACACAGATAAAAATAACTGTAATAAAACAGAAAAATCTGCTCTTCTACATGCTATAAATTAATTGCAACTTAGAAACAAACTAAGCATAATTCTCTGAATTTAGGCCACTGTAATTTCTATGCATAGTAACTTAATTCAAATTTCGCTACCTGATAAATTACTTTCTTAGTGAGTGCTACTGAGTTTTATTTAAATACCTTTTTATCCAAGTTGGCACATGGGCTTGTTATAAGCACCAACAATTAAAAAAGATGAAACTTGGTAGACAGACTGATCTATTTGATTTGACTTAAAGTTGAACATATTATAGATCGACCACAAGGAAAAAAACCTTGGGACCAAAAGTCCCCGTGCAGTTTTCCCTTCTTCCCTCCACCTCGGGCCATAAGGATACGGTGCACAGGAGTTGCAGGTCTGCACAGGTTGTTTTGTTCGTGGTTCCACTATACAACACAAAATATATTGCACAGTATGCTAGGCTCAGGTTGAATCACAATTTTCATATAACAGTAACTTTTCTACAAGTTATTACATATCCACTAAGTACTAAGTACCACAAGATATTTCATGTAGTTAGTTTAGTTACAATACAAAAGTCAGTTTGCATCTACGCCACAACTAAAAACTTCACCACATTCAAATATTTTGTAATAAAATGCATCCCCCACCCTTTACATTCTTTGCTGTATCAACTCGTACCTTCCTTCAGCAAAATTCATGTCTTTATATTGTAAATTTGCTGCATTCCTGCTGTAAATTACCATGACCTCTTACTGAATTGCAATTACCATGTTAATTACAATACTGACTTGTTCAGTAATTCTTAACGTGAATTTCAACATTATATATAATGAAATGCTCATTTTTGATGTCCAATATGCCAATACTCTTACAGATTTCCACCACCAGTCTGCTCTGAAGACTGTAGCAATTATACCACATCACTCCACCAGAGTTTGCCTCCAAATATTTAAAGAATTACAAAAGAGGACAATAAGAATATTAAAATTGCAATCATTTAATTGTGTAAAATACTTTTCCACACAATGAGGGTCCAAATAAAATAAAATTATGCATTTTACATAATTTATAGGATAAATATACTCCGTAAAAATGCCACATGGCATTTTTTGCAGACCATATATATCAAACCAATACTTTCAGATTTCACTGGTATTGACCAATCTGATACATCATAATATAAACTACATAAAAACTTTTAATCTTTTATGCCAAATGTACAATACTGATCAGATTTTTCAAACATAACAAAAAAAAGCAAATGAAGATAGTACAAAATACATAAAATTTACATACCTAAGAACTGGCTTTAGTCCACAACGAATATGGCCAAATGATGCCCTCCCCACAAGCTCCCTCATGCATGTTTCTGCTAATGTGGGTGGGTCTGCTCTTTCTTCTTGCGGACCTTCTGAAGTACTTGTTTGCTTCGAGTAACTTCTGGAAAATAAAAAAAGGACATTTTCTATTTAAGCATAATTACAACTTGTATAAAAATAACATTAACTGAAGCAGTATATCAGAAAGGAACTAGTTGTGTGTAGGGGTGCCCATACCCCCCAAGGCCTATGATGCACTCCCCCCAAAGTAGAACATTCCCCTCGTAACCCCCCTTTATGTCAAATTATTTACTCAAATTATTTTGGTCAAACAAAATTTGCAGAACAATATAATACAGACATATTTAAGCAATATATGTTTACTTTAGGTACTTTAGGCTCACTTTCATGTTTGCTAACATAAAGCGTAGAAAACTGCTCAGGTTCACTGCCATTGTTAGTGTACTGAACCTTGTTCTTGACAGTTGTCTGCTTGACTAACCTTGTATTAACGCAGACAGCACGCCCCTTCCCTTCCAAACAGTTTTTAAAGGCATAAGAGATGATGTTTCATTTCAATCCCATCGACGCGATCACTCACAGGTAGGTACAAAAACTGTACATAATAACTGTAACTAAAAATCAATAACAAGTCAATCAAATAAATGACCCCGCATTTTTGTTTGATGTTATATACAGGGTGTCCGAGAAACCCCTAGGTTTGAGTATCACAGAGAACAATGTCAGTGTAATTTTAGTTGTGGTATTGGTAACACTGTTTTCATGGTCACAGACAGCAATGTCTGGTATCCCTGCTTTCAAGCACTCTCAATCCCTGTGTTCAAGGTCGCGTGAAGCATTTCAGTTGTCAAGCCATGGCTGGTGTGAATAGTTGCAGTTCCACAGTTTAAGAACAGTTAGTGGCATGTGTGTGGGTGCACGAACGAGCATACACAGGGCAAACAATGACACAGGTAATGACTGCATTTAGAGAACGCTTTGGCAAGGACTCACCTCGTAAAGCAAACCTGCTTGAGTGGGAGAAACGTGAGTTTGCTTCAGGATGTGCCAAAGATAGGCCACGTAGTGGACATAAGAAGATGCGTGAGGAAACGTGTGCTGCCATCGCTCAGTTAATTGCGATGTCTCCAACTAAATCAATTCGCAAAAGAGCAGCTTAACTGAATATACTGCGTTCAACAATGCATGACCACATTAAAAAAGATTTGCATATGAAAGCATTTATACCGATGTTTGTGAATGAATTATCTGACGACATGGAGCAGCATGTTGCAGCCTGCCGTGCTTTGTTGACACAATTTCCAAATGCTGTGTCTCGCTCACGAGTGTTATTTTCAGATTAATGTGCGACATATCGCACTCACACAGGAGGAATGTGGTCTTCTGGTCTAAGGAAAATCCTCATTATGTGCAAGAGTTGGAACGAATAGATAAATACATGTGACGATAAAAGATCAACACAAAATATCTTCATGTGCTTATTTACCGTTGGTACACATGCAAGTAATGAAGATATAATGTGTGTGATTAATACAGGGGGTGTACAGTTTTTAATGTGCATAAGCTGGTTGATTGATTTGGGTTATTTTACTTCGCTTGACTGCCACTTTGGGTAATCATGATGATGAAGATGAGTGATGATATGATAAAATTGATGAACGGACACTCACAAATAACACCCATGTCCAGGCCGACGTGTAAGCTGGTGTCATTTCATTCAGCGATACGATATCATGAGAAAAAAAGGCAAGACAATTTGGATAATATATGTTAAAAGCAAGCATACAACAATGTTTGGATTTCTTTATTTGATTGTAGTCCTGTTCTTCTAACAATGTGCCTAATGTACGAAAGCAATCACCAATGATTTCATCTTTAATCTTTATCTTACAAAGCAGCAACTTTCTTTCCTGTTACCTTTTCTGATAAGTGCAGAATTCGCTTGAACCTTGTAGATACACATTGAGAACATTCAGTTTGTGGAAAATATCAGAAAGGTATGCCAAATTCTGTACAAGGGCCCTATCAATGAAGTTGTCAGCATTGGCATGGTCTTCTACGAGGTACAATTGTAGTTCCTGTCTTGGTTCACTAACACGGAAGATGACACTGCCGAAGGACAACCAACATGAGTTGCAATGATACAGAAGAAATAATTGATATAAGTCTTGAAGCTTTCCTGGCCACAAATGATGAAAAGATTGATTTTTTTTCATATAAAGACATTTTGAACTTTAAGAAAAAAGAAATACCTTTTCGAAAGTTCTCGCGCCTCCGCGGCAAAAATTTGGGGGGACAGTTTGAATTCCACTGGCTTAGCTTGAACAAATCTTTGTAAATATTGTTCAAATGCTGTTTCTAAAATATTTTTTGCTTCTTTTATTTGTAATACATTTTCCAGTATTATATACTGTGAAAGGTTATTTATTGAAATTTAAGCAAAATCGTAAGATTTACATCTTCTGGGCGTGCCAAATTATAAGGTAATGGCATAATGTTATGTAACTTAACATTAGTATCTCTAAACTCTACATAACTAAAAACTCTACATAACATGTACATACCTAGAAACCTGCATGTTGTACAGCAGAGAGGGAACTATTTTATCCATATGTACAGGTTCCCATATGTTTTCAACCAGATCATCGGAAACTGTCTTCCTTACTACACCCTGAAAACAGAATTACCCATCATTTATATTTTTTCTACACTGAATAATATTCAATTAGCACACACACACACAGGCAAACAGTCTGATATACATAGTTTTGTAACTAAAACTGAATTGAGTGAGTTTGAGATTATCAGTTGCTATTTGGGCATACATTTCAAGAACCTTAAGTCTTATGCAGATTGTCAAGTTTGATGCTTAGTTATCAAACAATTATAATTAGAAATACGAAGGTGTGCATTGCACTGTACCATGCATACACATGGAGGGAGTGGAGGGAAGATCCCACACATTTTCGATCCTGCCATATTGAAGGTAATGCCACTCTGGCCACCTTTGATTCCTGGGTACCCATTTATGAAAGGATAAGCAAGCTCCAGAGTACTTTATGCCAGGACCCCGTTGGAAAAATATCCTACCCAAGCTCACTTGCCACAGGGATTGAAGCCATCTCCCTTGTGGCTTTCACATGCTCCACCAAACCAACTGCTACAGCTCATTCTTCTTTATATGTACATATAATTTAGGTATTTAAAAAAATAACTGAAAACATACTTCAACTTGCTAAGATTTACAAGTGACAACTTCTGCAACCTAAAAACAACAAATTCATATTCTAGAAATATGGAAATGTTCATTTCCAATAGTTTCAAAGACTTTTCATATTACATCCTATCATAAACACTGCAAAAACTACACGATGAAAAAACACGAATTTCACCCAATAAGTTTATACATCACAATTCTAAAATGAATGGTAAGGTATCACCAAAATTAAAGAGGAAAAACAGTAAAATATTTTATATAGACACAGCTAAGGACCCTTGTTACCTATTATACTGTATATAATTACAATCATTACAATGGCATAGTGGTAAAGTCGTTGCCTTGTAATCAAGGAGTCCTGCATTTGATACCTGGTGCAGGTACTTAGTGTTTCAGATCCAACTTTAACCAGTAGATCCAATCCCGATTAGCCTATCAGTGCAGAGTGTGGACTTAAAACAACAGTCAAACTCAATGGCAGTGTAACATACCTGTAATCCTTTTATTCCAGCTACCCTTATATTTCTTCTCATCTCATCATCCTGACTATTGTTGTGACACATGGCAGAAAATTTAGATACAAAAAAATCATATCTACGGTGGTAAGATGGGGTGTCCTCCTCTATATTGGCAAACCTCACAAACTGAAATGAAAATTCATTAAAAAAATGAAAACCAAATGTAAAGTCCTCATAATGCATATACATTAAATGAGAAGTAGAAAAATGGACTATGAGGGTTATTTACTACAAATGAAGGATGGACCAATATGAACTTTTTAGTAATGTCAAATAAGTACCAATATAAAAATTACCAGCATTCTAGTGAATCGATAGAAAATTGCAAATGATCCATGGGGACCATTAGATCAATCCTTAGTAAAAAGTGTGCTTAGACATTTACTTCACAAAATCAGGTATATGAATTACACTTTTATATTCATAATAATAAGGTGACCATAATATTTTGACACAAAAACGAGTCATCTCAAGGATGTCAGTTTGCCCACACCCCCTCCCCAAGTAAAATCGGTAAGGCCTAATTACAAAATTATTGTTTATTATTAATGTATTGTTATTAATATTATTTATTTAAGTATGGATCACATAAATGATACATCATAAACAATAAATAAAATATGATATCTTGTTGTCAAGAGGTATGAATTGTTATAATCTCAGTATGACTACTCATAATGTTTCTAGTTCCTTTGATGTTGGTCCTACACTGAAGTTGAGGAGTGCCAGAAGTATTTATCAGAAGAATCAGAAGAACCAATCTTCTTGAGAAGAACTTTATTGTTCACAAAACTCCCCACATATCTGACACACAATGCGAGATTTGTCTTTTCAGTTTGTGTGAAGATGCAGCAATTTAAATTCTTGTTGCAGCTTCGTATTGAAACTACATGTACGCTTCTTAGCCATGCTTATTCATTGCTCTACAAATAAAGGAACACACACACACAAAGCAATACAACTGTCTGCTCGAACATTCTCGACAGCCATCATGGTAGTTTAAAAATTGCATCAAAAATCTTTTTAGCATGAAATGTGCCAAAGTTAGATTTGGTTTTCAAGCTAACTGCTAGACTTTTATACAATTGGACAAATAGTATTTATTAATAATATTGACCAGGACATGCCTCTGAAATGGGACTGTCCCCATCAAAATGGGATGTATGGTCACCCTACATAATAATAACAAACACTAGCAGAATTCTTTCATTAAATAACAGGTTATTTATGAATATCTTACATCTGTAAATTTTACGCTGAGGCTTTGAACTGATACCAGTGCTTATAGTCTTACAGATGTAGATACTTGAAAATTATAACAATTCAATGCAATTCAAAGTATCTATAAACTTTAACATGCAAATTTTCCATTAGAACTACACCATATTGATTAACAGAATTTCCGTAATCCCACAGGAGATAATCATTTAATCTCTACATTCATTTCTCCCAACAATGTTGTTCCAAAAATAATGAAAATTATGCATTTTTAATCATTTCTGGGATATATATAGACTCTGCAAAGGTGTCACCTGGCACTGCAATGTATTTGTATTGGCTGAGCTCTAGTCAATTTTCCAATCCACCAATATTAATTGTTGTTCAACTATGCAAATCAATAGCTTTATTCCTAGGAAAGAAAAATATGTTATTTATACATATTTTAAATGGTATGCCCCCAATAGATTGCCTTAATAAAAAACACCATAAAACATACCGACTGTGTAGCAAGAATTTGCAACTGAGGATCTGTAGATTCCAATAGTTTCTGGATCATCTTCAGAAAGCTTTCGACAAACAGGTTTAGAGTTTGGGCATGACATGCCACAAGCAATTGGTCCATTGCTTCCATTGCAATAACAACAAAGCTGAAATACAAGATTAATGATAAGCCATAAGCCACATTTCTGTACTTGTGAGATGCATAGATTAGAATGTTAAAAAAATCCAAAAATGTCTTCTGCCACTCCTACTTTGTAATCTAACAAATAAAAAAAAACTGTCTTCACAATGTCTATAAGAGACTATCGTGTCATTATATTTGCTGAAATGTCTTCCAAGTATGTGATGAAAATAAATGTGGTTTGGCACTTTCCCACCTCTACTTCTTCAATTACCAACATTTTTTTTTTCAATTACGTGTTTTACTTCTTCATAAAAAAAAAGTTTTCTCTTTCCATGTACCCTTCCCACTCTGTACCAGTAGTAATCCACAATACAACACAATATGTATGAAAAACAAGTAAAGAAAAATGACTTGCCCATTTCTCCTCCTGTAAATATCTCTGCTTGCCCTCTGAAAAAGGTATTCCCCAATACGATCCAATTTCTCTGGAGACGATAATGCATAGAAAGTGAGTTTTTCCATGTTGTTTTTGACCAACCCATCCTGAAAAGAAGAACATTCAATAATTCAATCTGCAAACCACTACAACACTGAAACAAAACAAGCACATTGAGCATGGTGTTTTGAAGAATGTGAAAATAATAATTCAATGTAATCACACATAAAGTATTTGCAAACAATAAAGTAATTGTTACTGCCTTCTCTTTCTAATATTGCAAATCACAAAGAATTACTACGAACAAACATGTTTTTGGACAAGGGGGCAAATTTTAAAACTGCATTTACAAATGTTATACATTAATTGTTACAATTTTGTTGCCTTTTATAACTCACATTGAAGTTCACTATATTCTTGACTCTTAAGAAAGTTGCATGTGCAGTTCATCAAAATGTTAAGCAAGTTTTAGACACTAAGCACAGAAGATTTTATTAATAATATTATTTGTATTAAATAATAAGATTTCAAAGAGATATATACAGGTACTGATATACTGAACTAGCTTTATAGAATTATAACTGTCTTTTGTGAATTTTCCTTCATTATTAACTTTATCTCATTATCACCTTGCAGAGTAAGTTAATCTCACCTGTGGATTTACAGGAAAGATGTTATCAACCAATCGTTTATATCGAGGTCGAAGAGCAGAACAGCAGCCACAGCAACCTGAAATGTGAACTGGAGTTATTGTCACTTGATACAAAAACTACAAATATCATGGTCAAGAGGGCACATTATTGTTTGGAATTTTATATCACTGACACCACTTGATCAAATTTCAGTCCAGAATCCTAAAACTTACATTGGCTTCACTTCCATATTATTCACCATAAATGGAAAGTAATATCTAATTAATTTTATGTTGTTTCTCTGCTTCTTTAGGCTAATTGCTATGATGAAAATTAACCTGGTAGAATGTACGTACATGTGTATGCTTGGAGATTCTTGTGTTAATGGTGGTTTGACGTATATGAATATGTTCAATTCATGGCTAGCACAAAACTGCTGTTAGATTCCATCTATTGGTGGTAGAGATAAAATCTTTGAACCAGTTGACTATAAGGGAGATTTTTACTGAAGCAACAAGCGACACATGTTGCTTGAGAATGAGTCAATCAAAATTAATGTTTCACACCATAGGAGCGTGACAGGTTGTACAATCCAGCATTCGAATGGTGAAACCTCAATCAATGTGTGTTGCTTGTCGCTTCAGTGTGAAATCTCCCTAAGAGGCCTGAACTTTACTGGCACCTACACGGAAAGGAAACTGTTTATGCCTCAATCTTTCCATAAGTCAAACATGAACAATGGATGACCAATGACATGGAATAGAACAAAATCTTGTTTGGAGACATTAACTTTAGGAATTTCCATTTTACTTCCAACAGTGCCAAAAATGAACTATACTATGCACAAGAAAAGTTTACCTGTGTGTATCAAGTTGAAGATGATTAACATCAAGAAAGGATTTCTGTAATAAGGGGTGATGGTGATCCTATAGGTTCCTATAGTGGTGCGAGTGGAGTGGGCAAGAAGTCAACATACCCCTACTAAAGTAAAAATTCTCGAGAAAGTTCACTAATATTCGTATTTACTTACATTACACATCATTTGCATTCGTATGGTGACCATGATGCTAGCAACACAACCTATTGTATCTCCATGGCCTGTCAGACATTTCTGGTGCAATGGAGGCAAAAGCCGCTTCCTCAAATCTCCTTACCTCATCACTGTTTTGACATAGGTGTGACCTGCCACTTGTCCATCCCTAAACCATATTGAGTTGTACAGGGTAGTAAGATCAGGACTGTGAGCTGGCCATGATAATTGTGCTGGCAATGCATGGCCAATGCAGTGGCTTGGAAAATGATCATTCAAAATGTCACACACACACAGGTAGGGAGAAGTAAGTGTGCACATGCTCCGTCGTGATGCAGCAACACACCAGCCATTAGACTTCCCTCTCTGCTGTGGTATGAGCCACTTCCAAGCCCTTATCACACATACTCTAATTCAGACAGTGTTGTCAGTGATCCATTTGTAGTTTGTGCTGTGTATGTTGAATTGTTTGAGATTACTTCTGAACATCTGCTGTTTGCGAGCACTATCCATAAGGGTACAGTGACTGTTAAATAGTTTAAAAAAAAAAAAAAAGCAATGATTCATAGACTTCTTGTCAGCATTATTGAAGTAAATAACTCTAACTCTAACTCCCTAGCCTTCTTAAACCCGAAGGTTCATGGCTGCAGCAACACAGGCCTTCCATCTTTCCCTATCTTGAGCAAGTTCTATATACTCTTTTCCATCCCTACCAATTTCCCTTAGGTCAATCTCAACGTTGTCCCTCCATCTTTGTCTTGGCCTTCCTACAGGTCTCTTACCATCAGGTTTCCCAACAAGAAGTACATAACAAAGACTGAAAACAGGTACGGATGATAGGTGGAGCAGGACAATGACATAACTCAGATCTGTTTAACTATTTTAAATATGTGTGTGGTATGTGTCACTTTATGGTCCTGGTTTTATACAGGTAAAGCAAACAGGTAATGAAAAATCTAGTTATAAATGTGTTTAGCAGGGAAATGGTTAACATCTGTCTTGACCAAGTCGAGTTCAGCTTAGTTTTTATGTGAAGTGATCACTTACGAGCAATAAAGTATGAACAAATGCTAGAAATTGTATTTAAAACATCTGCTGCAATTAACTATCAACAACTTTTTTTTTATTCACAATACTGGTGTCTGTAATATAGAGAATTATCATACAGAAATACTTATTCATACAAATATCATAAATTCTAACATCATATTCTAAGCAGAACATGTTCTTACCTTCAGAGAGCAGGAACATAAGAAGAAATACAGCACACATAAAAATAAATCTTTTAAAGTTTGGTTTTGCCAGTCCTTCTGGCATTGTCAAGGATAAAATGAAGTTAAAAACAGTTATAGGCAGTAGAAGAGGCAGCAAGCTGGCAAAATGTTGGAGCTTTTAAAGTTTTATTTTTATGTGTGCTGTGTTTCTTCTTCTGCCCCTACTCTCTGACAGATAAGATGAACACAAAGACTTGCATAGAAACTATGTTGTCATATTATTCTTGTAGTTACGTTCATGCATACAAAACAATATAAAATGCTACATACCTTCAAGAGGCATTGTGAAGCTAATGTGTTTGTCTCAGTCGATAACACATCACTTGTTCACCACTGCCAGTATGCATTAGAAGAAAGTAACAGGTAAGGTCTTGTATATTAATATATATAAAACTAAACGCACGGTCATGAAATTAGACAAGTGGCAGAAGTTCGTGTGCCACGTCGGAGCACAACCCCGTGAGTTCGGAGGTTTAAGAGAATGAAATATCTTGTTGTACAGTTGGCCTTTGTAATCCATGTGATACAAACATACAGTATTTGCTTGAACGGTCAGGGATGATACAAAAATGCCCCTGATGCTCGAACTAGGCAAAACAGCCTGGTTGACGTGCCACACAGTGCATGAGAACCAGCGGCTTTTCTCCCACTCTTGCTCTGCTTTTCCCATATGTGGCATTAGTGCAATTTTGTGCAGCCGTCTATTTTCATGGCCATGCGTTTATATAAACTTTTACAGACATGAGCTGGAACAAAATATTTACAGAAAATATTGCATGCACACTTAAGATCCTGAAGCCCCTGATATTTTGTTCCAATCACTTCTTAGCACCACAAATACTGAATCCATTACCAATCATCAATTTTCACTTTGCTCACAAATGGCTATTTTCTCACTGCAAATCACAGATGGTCAAATTATGGCCCTGCAATAATTTATTACCGCTTTTGTACCACCAAAAAGTGTAATTCTAGAAGAAGAAGAAAATCACTGTGATTTGAGCCATTCATAAATTTGTAGAATTTCCTGCGTGCAATGGAATTAAAAATATTTTAAAATATCTCAAGAGATAAGGGCTTCAAAATATAGAAAACTTGATGTGAATATCTTTCCCAGTTTTCACGTAACAAGCAATCCAAGTAAGGATTGTATGACATTTGAAACACTGTAAAATATGTCACTTTGCACTTGGAGTGGCTCCACCAAGTGGTCAGCATTTGTGGAGCACAAGACCTAAGTTTTACTTCATGAGGGAACATTAAGTTTCAGTTTATCTTCAAGAAATTAAGTGTTGGCCATCATTTAAGGTTAAAGCGGGTGATAATATAACAAAAGTTCATTTTAAATCAACTTTTATGCTCAGATAGAGTAATTGGGACTGGATCTACAGTTTAAAGTGAGATGCAAAGAACTGTGCAATGTGTTTCAAAAGGGAACCCCTGAATACAATGTGGCAATGTTAGACATTAGGCTATCGAGGATGCCCATGGATCATATCACAAATAAAGATACCTGTATATTGCATTATACAGATTATTGGAAATCAATTTTGTACTTGAAAGCTAACGCCGAACCTTCCGCATTATGCCTAAATCATGAATGTTTCCCAAACACACAATGATGGAGTACGTAATAGGGATGCAAAGATATGAAAGTTCTGCCAATACTGATAAAAGTAAGTATGGATGAAAATTGACTCTTAGTTTATTGTAAAGAAAAAATTAAGATGTATTACACAACTACAAAAAAAATAGTATTGCCAACTATTCATAAGTAAGCTAAGGGTCTAGCAGTGTGCTTGTAACCTAGTTACTTTAATTTACACAGTACAAAATACCACTTCTTGAGTAAATATTAGTCTTCTGGCAAAGAACACACCCAAAAAAATTAAGAGATTTGTCCAAAAAGAAACTGAACTTCAAAATTTGCCCACCAATGGAACAATCCGCATTGGTCAACTTACTAGCACCGCGTAGAAGGATCCTTCAGAAGAACCACACCATTGAGTGCACCAGTCTGCATTGTTTAGTTTTCATTCTGTAAGCAGTTAAGTGAAGTCGTGATGCATGGCTGTGGGAATCTTCTGATACACAGAAAATGAAGATACCCTAATAGCAACGTACGTGCATCAAATTTTGTTTCAAATTGGGTAAGACGTTTACAGAAATGTTCAAGAACATATGTTGCAAGAAACATATGGGGTAGACTGTATGAGACGGTCACAATGTTATGAGCAGTTCAAAGCAGGCAGAACATCCATTGAAGACAATGCAAACCTGGACAGCCATCAACATCATGTGATGATGTGCATGTTGTGGTGCAGGAAAATCGTCGGTTGACCGTCCGTGAAATAGCAGAAGTGGGAATAAGCAGAATGTCGTTATCATACAAATTTGGTGGGAAAACTCAACATGCACCTATTTGCTTCCAAATTTGTTCCACGGTTGCTGACAGATGAACAAAAATAAACACGCATTGACAGGTTTAAAATCCACCTGAAAGGATGCCGCTTCTAGTCCATAGAAGAGATTCAGGAAAATTTGCTGCAGGACCTGAAGGCTGTTCCCCAAAATGCCTTCCAGAATGCATTCTAACAGTGGAAGAAGCACTAGGAGTGCTGTATTAGCACCGAAGGACTCTACTTCGAAGGTGATAAATCCGATTAAGCTGTGTACAAGGTATATATTTCTATTTTGAAAAAGTTCAGTTTCTTTTTGGACAAACCTCGGATATAAAAAATTAAATGTCCCCCAATTGATTTGAGTCTGTCCCTGGATAACCCTGATGTAGTGCACAATGGAAAAAAAACATTTGTGACAGAGCACCCAAAAAAACAAAAAACAATGATTACCTAGTATACTGCAAGACAAGGGTATCATTCCTTTTTTAGTATTAAAAAAATAACATTTTTTTTACGATGAACTATTGAACAATTACACTAGGGAACAAATTTTAACTTTTTTTGTATCCTGGATAAAATAATGTGTTCTTTACTAATTTTGGTGTGAGGAATTCAGAGAAAGTCTTAAAATTTGTGTATCATATCACATTTTTTAGATATACAGGGTGTCCCAAAAATCATGCAACCGAGACTTTGAACGTTCTTAACTTTTGTACAAAAAACGATAGAGACATGGACCTTGTATTACTTATTAACTTTATCTATAAGGATAATCTTTAAATATTAAACATGAAAATACTTCTATACATGACATTCAGTATGGAATAAAAGCTTGTAAGGTGTAAAAAAAATATTGTACGAAGGAAAGAAAAACATGGATAAAAGACGGATAAGACACATATGAAGTCGCTTGCAATAATTTTTTATGTGTCGATGGTCTCAATTGGTATTTATTAAATTGATAACAGAACGATACATTTTTATGCATTCTATGCATAAAAGTAAAAGAAAAGGTAAAGTTCCCCGTGCATGTAGCACCATGCCATGAAGGCATGTGGGATGTGGGAGTAATTCTGTGCATTACAGATGATTTATGGGGTTGATCATGCCATATTTATAAAAAAAAATATATTTTCTTAAAAAAATACGAAGTAAAAAAATGGAGTTTTTCTCTGCGGCTTTTTTGGTTGGGCTTTTTTTCAGCTTTTTTCACAAATGCATCTCAAATCAATGAAAATACAGGAGTTGGCAGTATTTTTCCTCTTCCATGATTTTCGTTTATCTCCCTACTGTAAAATAGACACTCACTTCTAAATATAAAATACAATTTACAATATAAAATTCGTAGCTAACAAAAACAGTGTTTTCAAGAAAGCTGGCTTTTTTGAACGGGCGGTTCTTTCCGAGTGTTATCTTCATATTTTGGTAGGCTTATTAAATATATCTATGTAGTATAAGCATATTCACATAACTAGAGTAGTTTTGTATGTGTTTTTAATAGAACTTAATAGTATGATTAGTATGATATGATTTTCAATGTTTGAATTTGTTATACGTACATGTAGCAAAAAATAAAATACTGCTCTACCTTTTGAAAATCTAATATGACATCTCCTTACATTAAATTTTGTGCTCAGTAATATATATTTGTATTCTGGCTTTCCAGAACATCATGTATAATTTGGTTAAATGGCCGCTAAACCTGGTCACGGAGCAACAAGTGATGTATTTTGGCTGCTTGTTGCAGTGGTTCTCGACCCTTATGAGACCACAGCTCAGTAAATTTATTTCTTACAAGTTGATGCCCTGATCCCAACAATTCCACTCATAAATATATTTCTGAGCTTTAAAGTTTATATGGAAATTAATATGCAACCTTAATTAATATTAATATATCAAGTATGGCATAATCAGAGTTCAAATATTTATAGACTTGCTGTTAAATATAAAATTAGTTTTAAATTTGTCGTCAACCCCTGGGTGCGGCCCGCCGGTTGAAAAACAGTGGCACTAAAACAGAAGCAAATAAGACTGGCCACAAATGGGAAAAATCTAAAAATAAATCTGGAGTGGACCTACAGTTTGAAATGAGGTCCGGAGCACTCTGCCTCCACTGTGGATTGAACCTCAGACCCCTTCTTATTACAAGGCAACAGCATTACTCTATTGCACTCCAGAGGCCCATTCATGATTATAAAAGGAACATTCCATCAAAAAGCAGGCCTTTTCCATCAATAGTACTTGCAATTGTTCTCTGTGATTTACAGGCTAAATGAAATCTTAATCTCTGATGAAGTAGCTAACAATCTTGTTAAGTATAGAGTATATTCAGACCTAAGCAACACATGACAGTGGAAGGGTGACATTGAAGTGACAAGTGACATGGGCACCTTCAGTCTGTAAGCAAGCATCCACCACGCATGCACAAACAAGACCGAGGCGACATGGTGTGTGCCATTGAAGGAGCTTTCAGACTGAAGTCACAGATGACAAGCGACACAGACTTCTTCAGTATAAAGCAAAACATTCACCGTGCACGATACATGCCATTGAGAAAACAGTCTTGTCCGAGCAACATGCAAGTGATATATTTAGCTCATTTTCCCATTTCAATCCAAAAGGTTGAATGGATTACTGCTTCCAAGTGATACATGTCTCTTGTTGTTTCGGTCTGAAAGTTCCACTTGCAGCTTATGTTCCTTTGGTTCGAAAGGTTGCATTTATTCCTAAGGGTTGGTTTCCAAGCACGTCACTTCTGTCTCAAATCTCCGTTAAACAGGATATATATACACACACTCACGTAATACATATACTTCTGCATATGTGTTGTGAACAGTAAAGATTTTTAATTGTCCCAAAACATCGAATATTTTGATACTAACATTTGTTTCATATTTTATGACATCAACATTTAAATTGAGACACAAACATGTAAAAGCTTGTTTTAAGTCCATTTCATGGTCAGATGTGGTCCTCATTAGGATTTCACGTATAATTTTAACCCTAGCTTACCCGTGCCGTATGAGAAATTTGCATACCGGGGAGTGGCTCACAAACCACACTTTGTTTTATCACTATATTTCAAGAAACCATTTTATAATTGATACACTGCTTCCTTTCCTGATTATATATGTGCAGCTATTTATTAATTATAATAATTACAAAAAATACTATCATGAGACACATTCAAAGATGGCACCTGATATGCCCACCAAGTGCATTTGCCTCTTAATTACATTAACATGAGCAACTACAAAAGAATTCAGTTCTGACAATGACACAACTAAACATCTGACTAAACAACAACAAACTTTCCCTGATTGTTGATAAGACAGTTCTAATAAATTTTAATCTAGTAAAACAAACAACAAAATTAAATGTAATTATTAACAATGAAGTCGTCAAAGAAAGCAATGCAATAAAATTCTTAGGAGTATGGATAGACACAAACCTGTCATGGGACATGCAAATTACTATTTTATTTCAAAAGTTAACCAGGCTCTGCTACATGATGAGAATCCTGAGAAATGTCTTATCTTTAAATAATTTAAGGCCAGATTCAACTTGTACTTACATATAGTATCTCTTTCTGGGGCAGTTCACCCAAAATGCAAAAAATTTTATATGGCAAAAACGGATATTAAAAATTATGAAAAATGTGTCCCCTCTCAAGCCCAATGAAACAAATTTTCAATGAATTTCAAATATTATCTCTTCCATGTTTGTACATATTAGAAACATTGTTCTTTATTCACACAAATTCTAAAATCTTCTCAAAAAATCTGAACATACACAAATACAGCACTCCTATGCATAACTCCCTCCACCTTTCAACTGTCCGCACATCTAAAACACATAATGGTCCAGGATTTCAAGGTGTAAAACTTTATAACAAACTGCCAGACAAATACAAGAATCATAATCCAATTAAATTTAAAATGACAGTCTAGAGCTTGCTAATGAAATATTTGTTTTATAGCACAGAGGAGTACTTAAAATCATATTTTTCATTAATAGATACGAGGGTCACTATTTATATTTTGAGCCTTGGCAACACTGATTGAAGTTAGGCGGGATTTGACGTTCGCACGGAATCGTCTGGCATTATTGACCATAACGTACTTCAAATGGTTTGTCAATAGCTTCATTTGTGTTGTTTATGTTGCCTTGGAGATTGCATGACAACAATAAAATGGAATTAACTCATGAACATTTTCATGCGATGATTTTTTACGATTTTCGACGTGCATTATCAAGACAAGAGTGTATCGATCAACTTACTTCCACATTTGGCTATGAAGCCCCATCCTTTGCCACTGTGAAACGCTGGTATAACGAATTTAATCGTGGCCGCCATTCGCTCACCGACGAGATTCGCAAAGGTTGTCCAAAATCAGTTGTTGTTCAAGAAAACATTGATGCTGTGCGAAACCTAATACTGCAAGATCGTCATGTGACATACTGTGAGATTGAGGCAACCATAGGCATTGGTTCCACCAGCATATATAAAATATTACATGATCATTTAGCTGTGAGAAAGGTATGTTCTCGTTGGATCTCACACAATTTGACAAAAACTCAAAAAGACGCTCACGTCAATTGGTGCAAAACAAATGCTCAATAAATACAATCGTGGTGCTTCAAAAGACGTATATAAGATTGTAACAGGTGACGAATCATGGATATATGCATATGAGCCGGAACTTAAACAGCAGTCGACTGTATGGGTGATTCAAGATGAACCCAATCCAACAAAAGTTGTTTGCGCTCGAAGCACATCGAAACAAATGATCGCCTGTTTTTTTTGGGATAACTGGTCATGTGGCAACTGTGCCTTTAGAGGAACGTAGAGCAGTCAACTCTGAATGGTACACAACAATTTGTTTGCCAGAGGTCTTCGGTCAAATACGGAAAACAAACAAACGTCGTCGGACCATTCTTCATCAAGACAATGCCAGCTGTCACACATCTCGTCTAACAACCGACTTTATGAACAGTCAAAAAATCGAATTGATGGATCATCCGCCGTACAGTCCTGATTTGGCACCCAATGACTTCTTCTTGTTCCCGAATGTCAAGAATAAATTGCGTGGACAACGATTTTCGTCGGCGGAAGATGCCGTTGATGCGTTCAAAAACCATATTATGGAGGTGTCTCAAGAAGATTGGAAAAACTGCTTTGACAAATGGTTCGAACGAATGCAAAAGTGTATTGACCATAAAGGAGAATACTTCGAAAAACAATAAAGCAGTTTTCAATGCCAAATTCCTGTTTTTTCATTGTTAGGCTCAAAATATAAATAGTGACCCTCGTATAACCTTTGATTTTTCTTCTCACTAATACACATAACCTTTGATCTTTCTTATATTTTTATTTTTTATGTTATTTTATACTCTTTTATACTTTTTAATATACTTAAGTATGTGTTAATTCCTTTGTACTCAAAATTATACATGTAATTGACCTATCCCATATCATAGTGCTTTTTGTACTCATATGATCAAGTGGATGGAAATAAATCTATATCTATAAGTACATTTATGTTTTTATAAACAAAAGTAATAAAGAAAAAAATTCTGAACATCCTAGGAGACGAATGTAATTTATTTTCAAACAGTTGTAAAATATAAATAACAGAGGTTTTGTGCCTGCAAGGCCCTCCCCGGTAAGCTAGGGTTAAAATTGTATCTGGACCACTATGTAATATGTGTCCACTGGGATTGGCCAATATCTGCCTCTTTACTGCTACATCATGTAAATTTATTTTAGCTAGTTGTAAAATATGTAAGTACAAACCTGTAAACTCATAACCTTAACTTGAAGTGAAATAGGTTAGCTGTACTTGGTAAAAAGCCAAAAAAGCGAAAATTTCAGTTTCTTTTTCCAAAAAACCTGGTTTTTTTATCAAAAAAAAAATGTCCCTTCAAAAAAGCCAGGCTTTTTTGCAAGATGAAATAAAAGATTTGAAATTTATAGTGCAGAAAAGTAACCTACCTATATCCTTCTATCTAACACTTCTTTCATATTTAAAAGAACGTTACTGGTCACGAGAAGTGTTCAATTCCACTCTGGTGGATAGTGATTTAGGAATTGGGAATCCCCCACTATGTGGTACTGACTTCACATGCACATTGGCATATGCATATGATTTTATTCTTCGAGGAATAGCCACATATTACAGTGCAGCAAAAATGACAATCTGTCATGTGGTCCCTTGCTTCAAGCCATATCATAGATACATTAAAAGGTATTGAAAGAATACCGTTCAACCATTCCCTTAGTGTTACAGCATGGCTATGACATGTACCATGTGAGGCCCATGGGCGATCTTGATCTCCCAGCGACAACCAAAGTACAGTTGGTACACTATCTTTATACAATCTGTGATGTTTTTACATTGCAATTTTGGAGATAATTGGTCAGAAATGTAACAGAATGTGTTAGGATGATATACACAGCTGAGGGGGTTCTTTCAGTTGACATACTTTATCACTGCACAATCCACTGTGTCACTGCACAAATCAAATGCAGTAAACTGCATGTTTATTTATTACGATATATAGTAATATCCTTTATTGTAGCAAACAGGGTTACAATAAACCTCACATACCAAGACATAAGAGACAACTGAAGGTATATACGTATGATGATTTGGTACGCAAACAGTTTGCAAGTGTTGCCTGATTACAAGAAAAGCGGAATTCAGTGGTGTATACATTACCCATATTATACCAAATATGACGTCATGCGTATCTTGAAAAATGGTACATTATGGAGAAAAATGAGTGGCAAATCCGAAATTTGTTGAGAACACATATTCAATAACAGGATACAAAATGGTTGTTCCCTAGTGTTATCAACATAACTTCACATGGTTGTAGGACTCTAGGAACATTACTACATTTTAGATTTTTTAAATCACTTTGGTTTATTGGAGGAGACATGAGGGGTCTCCATATAGACTGCTCTTGTTTAAAATTTATACTTTCTTCTTCAAATTGTGTCTTTTTCGGGGGAGGGGATACCAAAATTCCCCTTCCCACAAGAGCATGATCCTTTCAGGGGGGAAAATCCACTGTCTACAGTAAATAGTCTTTCTTCTACAACCTTTTCTTTGTGCACCACTGCACATGCTACAGAAGCAAGACATAATACAGGCAATGGAAGACATGCCCTTTATATTTGTCTACATAAACATCTTTTTGGAGATGATGAGAAGAAAACATAACTATAAGATCTATGGTAGTAAACGTAGTACAAATCTAAAAATTATATCTTATGCTTAAAAACAAACAGTTAGTAAATTATAGCAATTACATTGAGTTTAATGCACTTATAATAAAGAGGTAAACCAATCTAATCATTTATCATCTACAGTTAAAAAGAGTTGTGTATAATGACTGAACATGCAAAGAAGAAAATGTAAACTTACCAGGCATTATTGCACCCGACTAGCAAATCACGTTAATGCATTTGCACCTGATAAAAACAAAAAAAAAACATTTCATTAATAAAACAAATAACCCACACATTTCATTTTCATGCTAATTTTTATAAGACTACAAAAATTTACAAACCATATGTTTGATTTACTTGTATTTAAATCAAGGTGGATTGATTTAAATAGCGAATTACAACAGATATTCTTTTTTAAAATATCAGATTTAAATCTCTTTAAATAAATATTTTATACAATAATGTACATAAGGTTTTGTAGATATCAAAATCACTTTTGGGGAGAGTACATTAAACTCGCAATCATTTAATGGGGTTTATTAGGCACTAAGAAAGGAAAATAATATCATAATGCATTACTACTTTGAACTCATTTATTTTGTCCTTTTTAACATTGCTACTTACTTTTTTGCATTGCGGAACACCTATAAGGTGTAATTATGAATTTCTCACGAAAATAATTTCAATTTTTCATATTACGAGTAATTATTGTTGTTCCTTTTCTTTTCGCTTCCATGACACAATATGACGCGAGCGTTCTGGATCATCACGCGCCGTGCTTGTGTTTTGTCGATTTGGAGTGGGTATGCAGTCTTTCCAACTTTCTAAACAAAAAAAATACCTACTTCCGTGTTATTAATTTTCTATTTTTTCCCATGCTTGAAATTATGCTAATACATAAAATTTGGGGTCATATAACCATTGACGGATAGCCCCACGAACCATTCACGGTAAGGTTAGGTTAGGTTAGGTTAGGCAAGCATAGGGTAACAGTTCCATATATCGGAGACACATTTCTTCATTTTTACACAAGAAACTACTTACGGAAATGAGTTTTTCTAAGGTTTCCAACGTTCGCCGAGGTATTTTCTTTCATCGTGGAATCTTTTTGACCAGGAAATCATGTATTTTCAAGAGAAATATCTCACCGATGCACAATTCCCATTGCTCTTGCTACGTGAACTGGATGCTGCATACGTTTGATGACGTAACCTCCTGTCAGTGTTTCCAACCCCCTTTTTCTAACTATGCTTGCCTAACCTAACCAAACCTAACCTTATTGGAAATGGTTCGTGGAGTATCCATTAATGTTTCGTGGGGCTATCCATCAGCTACCCGTGCATAATGTACAATTTGCACACGTGACAAACACGATAGTAGGTATTTTTCTGTGAATAAGGTTGGAAACACTGCATACCCACTACGGTAGTCAAGTTTTGCCTGTCATATTGTGCATTATGCAAGCGAAAAAAGGAATAACAAAAATTACTCTCTATGTGAAAAATTGTGTTTGTTTTCGTGTAAAAGCATAATGGCACCTTGAACTATGTTCTGCAATACACAATGGTTAAGTACGAACAGTGACGTGCACTGAGGAGTAGCTAGTCTAGCAGAGATAGATCAATCAATCTCACATCTCGAATTATATTCAAATCACAATATTTATTGTCTTGTTAAAGCCACCACAGCTCATACGCAACACTTTCTTTTCCACGCGCTTCTCGTCCATCGGTGTTCTCCGCGGGCTGGCTGGATACCCTAGCTCGCTCATCTTCCGCCAGACCAGTTTTCAGGTAGAAATGGCCGGCCCAAGGAAAAGGAAGATTTCTACCTCTACCTCTCTTGTCCCCTCGCCCCCCCCGCTGCAATGGTTGAAAGCCCAGGCTTTCAGGTCCCCCAGTCTATCTCCTATAGGACAGATAGGGGATTGGTTTCTCATAGATTTTTTGTAAATCCTGTAAAGAACTCAGGGTAAAATTTTCTGCAGTACTTATGTTCTCTGTATTTACACAACCTTTTACACGTTGTACAATATGTGCGTATATATAATATGGGATGTAGTTTTATTATTTATGAAATGGGAACGTGTTATGTGCAGACAATGATGTTATGCTTTCTTTCTGTTTTTCTTTTACAAATATGGAATATATAATGATTAAATTACAAATATATGCTCAGGCTCTATCTGACTCTCGTTTTAGTAGTGTTTTATTTAAATATACTACTCTTGGTCTCTAACAGTCATAAATACGGATGTATTTATTTGGGCAAGAGAACGCGTGTTCATATTGTTGTTGGTTTGGTTTATTTTACTTCGCTTTTCTGCCACATTTGGTTATCGCGAAAATGAGGATTGAGTGATAATATGATGAAATTGGTTAAGGGACCTCATATGAACAATCCAGGCCAGGATTCGAACCCGTGATGAGTGCGCATTCTTGTCCTATGTGTTGCAGTGAATAATGAAATAATTTGGAATAAAAAATGTATCTCAGAACTCAAAAAGTCAAATGAATATCATTGAAGAAACTACAAAGAAGTGTGTTGTGTTTTGTTACCTGTCACCAAATCAACCAAGTGTGGGGGACTGATTATCATAGCGCGCTACGACACCAGGATTTCCGGGTTCGAACCCCGACCCAGGCATGGGCGTTCCCTGTGCTCGTCTCTTCATCAATTTCATCGTATCTTCGCAATTAACCAAATGTGACAAAAAAGCGATGCTAAGTAACAAAAATGAAATCAAATCACTGATTGATTGCTCAATTTGGTTCATTTTACTTCGCTTTTCCGCCACCTTTGGTACAACAAAATAGATGAAGGAACACACACAAAGAACACAAATGGCCAATCCGAGATTCGAACCCAGGATCTCTGGCTTAGAGTCAAATCAAATAGTTTTTTTACTTTCGAATGTGGGTGCGGGTTACGTCTACTTTTTTCTGGTACTCATTCATAATTTTCCAATATTTTCCTGTTATTGACATTCTTCTTTTTTGTAGGAATACTGGCCCTAAAGGGAGGAGGGGTGTGACCCACACCAACCCCCCCCCCCCCTTGAGCACGCCACTGACTGCTACCCCAAGTGTCGATGTCACCGCACGTCACTGAGTACGAACCATGCAAAACACAAAATATTCGATTTTAATGTGTCTCCGATATATACTTCCACCTTTCATATTCGAAAAAATTATTTTTAGATTTTCCATTTTTCAAAAAAAAGAGGCCATCCCTATTTTAGGTAAGAATTTACAATATAGAGAAAGTCTCCAATTTCGTTAATTTTCGGTATACTAACTAATTTTGGCCTCCTAATCACGAATCTGTTGTAAAAAACCGCGGGTCACGTCTGGAAATTGTACATTTTGATGAAAAATTGTTCGTTAGCGCCAAAAACCATCCACGGGTAGCCCCACAAACCATTGACGTTAACCCCAAAAACCATCCATGGGTAGCACCACAAACCATTGACGTTAGCCTCAAAAACCATCCACGGGTAGCCCCACGAACCATTCACATGAGGTTAGGTTAGGCCTGTTAGGTTAGGTTTCATTAGCACTCATTTTACCCCTAAATTCATCGAAAAAATAGGGATCGTACTAGAATTGAACATCATAAATCATTTTCTTGTAAAACAACGGCGTGATTGGACACAATGACAGGAGATTACATTTTTGTTCGTAAAACTACGCGTATACACCTATATATATAAAAAAAATCAATCGGCTTTTTTTCAAATTTTCAGACGTGACCCCCGGTTTTTTTTAACAGATTCGTGATTAGGAGGTCAAAATTAGTTAGTATACCGAAAATTAAGAAAATTGGAGAATTTCTCTATATTGTAAATTCGCTCCCTATTTTATGTATCAATTGCTTATTGAAACACAGAAATCTAATATTGCCATTGTATGCAATTTAGATAGTCTATGCAACACAGCTTTATATCAAAAGAGGCTTGTGAATCGCATTCTGTGTGTGTTAAAGTACATATGTGAAGCTGAAAAACCACTCATATATAAACATTTTTAACGAATATTGATCTCCATATACAAGGATTGATATATATTATAAAAGCATTATTGTACATGGTAAACTGGCAGCTATGGTCAATGTAATAATCTGTGCATAGTAACGATTATGCACCTTGTTCATGTATCTTATGGATGATTTTAAGTTTTAATAATGTAATTCACCTTGTTACAAGTTTTAATATATATAATTATGAAGTTCCAATCTTGAGATGTTTAATTCTGTTTATGTCATAAATATAAGGACATAACAAAATGATGACTAAGATTAAAGAAGATAAATAATTACTACTGTAAGTAGAATTATAGTAATTAAGTCTATGGAAAAACACATAAGTTTTTGCATTTGAGGCTTATGACCCAAGCCAGGATATAAATTTGTACATTAAAAGATTCAAGACTTTCATTGAGGCTAACGATATACAAGAAAGGAAACGAGTGTTTACTCTTATTTCTGTAATCGGTAGTTTACCATATCAAGAGCTGGAACACAGATTAAGTCCAAAGGATCAACAAGATTGCACCTTGGAGGAACTCTTTGCTACATTGAGAAAAATATATGCACCACAAGTTAATAAATTGATTCAATGATTTGCTATTATGCAAATAAAGCAAGAGCAAGGTGAGACAGCTACATCGTACATAAATCGTTTAAAAGTTGAGTTTACAACAGACGAATTAAACACGCATCTTAGAGAGAAACTCGTGTTCGGACTACCCGACAGTCTAATAAAAGATAGATTACTGTCAGACATGCCCAGCACATTCAAAAAGGTTTGTGATGTAGTAACAGGTGCGGCAGTGAAACGGGCGATTTGGCAACCCTGGAAATAGCAAGTTACGTAAGCAAGCAGAAAACGGGAGTGGTGCCATCTGGACAACAAATCTTTGCCATTGACACTGATATCGGTGTTCAGTCGAAATGGCATCGTGGACCGGTGAACAACGCGCTTTTTCCGTGAAGGCGTTTTACAAAAACAACGACAGCTACGTGGCCGCGCAGCGTGTATTTCGTGCCCATTTCCATCTCGCACGTCATGCCCCAGTCCCGTCGTCGCATGCTATCAAATTGTGGGTACAGAACTTTGAGGAAACGGGTGATATGGTGAGAAAGAGGGGTGGAAGTGCATGTGTGTGACGGAAAATGGGGGCCACCTGCGTGATGTCATTGTCAAGTGATGGACATCTTGTGCCGTGACATGTCTGTGCAAGATGTGCACGTTGTTCAGAAACATTCATCACAAATTGCAAGCATTGTAAATTCATGTTGTATTTGTTTGATATCGCTGTGAATAAATTTATATCTCTGGTGGAGGTTTCAAAATCGCCCGTTTCACTGCCGCACCTGTTACTTCAACATGAAATGATACGTACAAATAAAGTAAACCAAAATAGATTTTTGGTAGGTGCAAGTAAACAGGTAAACAGGTACAAGGGTCACGTAGATTCAGTACAAACAATTCATTTGGTAAAACTCATTCTTCAAAGAATCAACAAGATACAAGAGAATCAAGATTTCGAACAAATAATGCATACAAAGGCATGCCACAATCTAAACACCATACTGCATTTAGCCAAAAATTTGTATCACTGCAAAATCAGGCAAGTGATATAAAATGTAAGCACTGTGCAAGGTTAGGTTGTACATTCAAAGAGAACTGTCCTGCAATCAATGCTATTTGCGGCTTCTGTAAGAAGAAAGGACATTTCTCGGCTGCATATTTTGAAAGAAATAAACAATGGAACGTACCTACAGTCAATCTATCTACTATGTACAGGGTAAGTCAAAATGATGGACCCGATTACAGAAATTTATTCTGTGAAATCTAATAAACATATGTTATTGTGAGACATACGCTTTGAAAGGTTAACTTTCAAAGTTTAGTTTCCACGCAGTGTTTCCACTTTCTACCGCTAGGAGTCAGCAGAGAGCAGCGAGCAGGAAAATGGCATTGAGTGGAGAACAGAGATCTTTCTGTGTGCTTGATTATCATGTAAACAAGTCTGTGATTAGTGTGCAACGGCATTTCCGTACCAAATATCGAGAGAACCACCTACGGGGAAGGCCATTCGTAAGTGGTATGAACATTTCAGAGATTCGGGCTGCATCTGTAAACGAAAATCGAATGGCCGTCCATCGACTTGGAAGAGACAGTGGAACGAGTGCACACATATTTCATATGGAGTCCACAGAAGTCCACCTACCGGGCAGCGAGAGAACTTCAACTTACACAGCAAACTGTCTGGCGGATTCTGCGGAAACGTTTACAAATGAAACCCTACCGCTTGCAACTAGTTCAAGCCTTAAAAGACACTGATTATGCTTTGCGCGCATCCTTCTGTGCTGATTTCCTCGCATTAATGGAAACGGATGGGTTCTCTGAGAGGTTAATTTACAGTGATGAAGCAACTTTTCACATTTCAGGGAAAGTGAATAGACACAACGTAAGGATTTGGGGAACTGCTAACCCCCATGAATTTGTGGAACACGAACGCGATTCTCCCAAAGTGAATGCCTTTTGTGCCATTCCCCATGAAAAGATTTATGGGCCCTTTTTATTCCATGAATGTACTGTGACAGGACTTGTTTTCCTTGATATGCTGCAACTATGGCTCCTTCCACAGCTTGCAGAGGATAGCGCAATTTCATTCTCCAATTGGATGATGCCCCTGCGCATTACCATGGCAGCATTCAGGGACCATCTCAATGGGGCATTGGATAGGCCGTGCATCTCCGGAGGATCGACATCTCCCTCATTGGCCACCTCGTTCCCCTGACTTGACCCCATGTGATTTCTTCATGTGGGGTTTTGTCAAGGATCGCGTTTACGTACCACCACTTCCATCAACATTGGATGACCTGCATGCCAGCATCACAGCACCCATTGCTGATATTGACCACAACATGCTACACAAGGTTTGGCAGGAGATAGACTATCGGCTTGATGTGTGCCGTGTTACGCGAGGTGCTCACATAGAACACTTGTGATTTGTTTGAAAAAAACTTTCACAGTTTACCTTTCTTAGCACATGTCTCACAATAACATTTGTTTATTATCTTTCACAGAATAAATGTCTGAAATCGGGTCCATCATTTTGACTTACCCTGTAAAGGCTTTCATTTTTGTGTTACAAATTGTTATGGTTGCTATAAAAAGTCTAATGTCAAAATATTATTATTGAACTGACATCACAAGTTAGCTTGAATGAAGTGGTATCTGATCACTCACTTTGATAATATCGTTGTTTAGATACCAAAGGTAATGGTTATGGAGAATATAACTGTCAAAATAGCTTATTCTCTGTGCAAGAAGATAGTGCATAATAAAAGTGATCAACATGTACACGTTCCATGGTTTGTGATGTCTGTGTCCATGATATAAATTGCCTTTTGCTGGAGCTCTTGCATTCGTCTGACACGCATCACAATCTCCGACAAACCTCTCAATG
The DNA here is from genome assembly GCF_977018435.1 of Lepisma saccharinum. Lineage (NCBI taxonomy): Eukaryota > Metazoa > Arthropoda > Insecta > Zygentoma > Lepismatidae > Lepisma > Lepisma saccharinum. The sequence goes on from NC_139229.1 coordinate 141,169,103, forward strand.
TCAGAAGTCATTTTAGGCCACCGAACTAACTCTCTGCAAATCTGTTTTAATCTCACTACGCCACTGTGCAGACCATGTATTTGAGTCAGAAACTTGCATCACAGTGTCTCTGGCAATACAATTCTATTTCCCCACATCAACAATCCATCTTCTGTTGACAGTTCCAGACGTTTCTTCCATAAAGCTACTGCTTCCTCATTCATTTGTGAATCAATTACTCTTGGCCAACCATTTTTGACGTAAATTATTACTTTAGACAACAAACTATCGCTTTTTGTATGCTCCTTGATCTCAGATATGGTTGTAACTTTTGTTCTAGATCTGCAAACGCTGTCAAAACAAAATCTGATTGCAATTCTTCAGGTACTGGTCATCTTGACAAAGTGTCTGCTATTGGAACCTTCTTAGAATACACTATTTCATAATTCAGAGATGCCATGAATATTTTCCACCTCTGCCAACGTGCATTGTGTTGCATTGGCACTGGTGTATTCGAATCAAGCAAAGATTTAACAGTCGTTGAATCAGTGTTTATTCTAAATTTTTGACCTGCCAGATATAAGCAAAAATTCTTAACTGACGAAACAATGGCTAATGCCTCTCTTTCTCCCTGGCAGTAATTCTTCTGAACAGGTGAAAGTGTAGCTGAAAAACACTGTTCGATGCTCGCAACCTATATTGTGCCGTAATTGTTCTCCAACACCGTAGCATGAACTATCCGTTTCTAGGACTATTTCTTTTGAAGGATTGAAAGGAATTACAGCAGGTGTCTGAACATTCTTATCTTTAACAGCCTTAAATTCCGATACACATTGATTAGTCCACAACCATTTCTCGCCTTTCCTCAGAGTCGAAAAAGGTGTGGTATTGTAGATGACAAGTTGTGTAGAAAACAGCTTTGAAATGCAACCATTCGTAAGAAACTTTGCAGTTGTACCTTATCCATTGGCTCTGGACTTTCAAAAATAGCACGCACATGCTTTTCACTGGGTGTGATTCCATTTGCCGTAAAATGTCTTCGTAGATATAAGGAAGTTATTTTTAATCACAAGCATTCAGAACTTATTTTTTAAAATACTAACGTAATAAAATGACGAAATCTATGGATGGTGTTCATTTCAGTCAGAGACATAGGAAAGCGAAAACTTGTTACAAGTAGCTCAGGTTATTGTTTATTGAATAAAATTATTATTATTAAAGGCTTTCATTTTTGTGTTACAAATTGTTATGGTTGCTATAAAAAGTCTAATGTCAAAATATTATTATTGAACTGACATCACAAGTTAGCTTAAATAAAGCAGCATCTGATCACTCATTTTGTATGTAAGGCATGGTAACTACAACAAATCCTTGAACAACCCTCAAACAAATCACCACCGAAACAAATATTTCGGATGAAATATCATGTTTGTATGAAAGTAAACATAGAAGTGAATCATATTTGCTGTAAATAATTTAGGAATTTATTTTAATTTGTAAATCTTTTTTTTTTAAACAACAACTTTCAATATCTCGAAACCTGCATTTTGTCACTTACCATGTTTTACACCCGAGCCCTTCTTTTATCAAAAGTTGCTGGAGTTTCTCCCCTTCCCCCTTCTGTTTACATATTTTGGTTTTGCTTTTAGGTTCAAGCAAAGCACCTATAAAAACTTGACATCAGTGGACAAGGAAGCTACTTTCCTGTATGTAGTGAGTTACACAATATGTTTCCTTGAACAAAAGTAGCTATGTATTTTCGGTGTAACAGTTCGTTATATAGGACACACATTAAAATCGGATATTCTGTGTTTCTCATGGTTCGTACTTACCAATTTCGGGCTAGACTCTACTTTACATCCTTATTGCCCTTTGGTGGTAACCGATGGGAGTTAACAACACTGCAGGCTCGTCTTTGTGTCCGCATTGTGAATGTGTGCGCTTTGCTCATTTGCGTTCTGCGTGGTGACTGCTTCTTTGCGTTCGCGGTGCATTGTGCGTGTGTATGGTGCATGAAGAAGAACATGTTCCAAAAACTTGTAGATAGTGTAAAATACATTTTGTCCCCAGTAATAATTTAGTGCATCGTTCAAAACCGTGCTTGCAGACAGCTGGCATCTCTTTGGGTAAGTACCTTTTTCTTTTTACACTTTCTGTTCACGATAGCCCCACTAACCATTCACGGGTAGCCCCATACACCATTCAAGGGAAGCCCCACGAACCATTCACAATAGCCCCACAAACTATTCACGTTAGCCCCAAAAACCATGCACGGGTAGCCCCACAAACCATTCACGTTAGCTCCAAAAACCATTCACGGGTAGCCCCACAAACCATTCACAGGGACGAGGTATGCCTACGAGGTTAGGTTAGGTTCCATTAGCACTCATTTCACCCATAAATATGTGCTTCATCGAAACATTTCCTCAGTACGTTCAATTACGCATATCCGGACAACATCGGTTTTTATCGATTTCCTTCTCCAGGTAATTTTTCCTCGCTTTGGGATTTACGTTGTTGAATTCCTTATACAATAAGCTTTCCAACGATATATGAACGTATTCCTTAGGAAAAGGATGTAAAGTAGAGTCTTACCGTTACTACCCAATTGTGTATTGCGGAACATAGTTCAAGGTGCCATTATGCTTTTTACACGAAAACGAACACAATTTTTCACATAGAGAGTAGTTTTTGTTATTACTTTTTTCGCTTCCCTAACACACAATATGGCGGGCACACGTTGACTACCGTTGTCAGTATGCAGTGTTTCCAACCTTATTCACCGAAAAATACCTACTATCGTGTGCGTCACATGTGCAAATTGCACATTATGCATGCGTAGCTGACGGATAGCACCACGAACCATTTCCAATAAGCTTAGGTTAGGCAAGCATAGTTAAAAAAAGGGGTGTTGGAAACACTGACAGGGTGTTACGTCATCAAACTTATGCAGCATCCGGTTCACATAGGAAAGCAATGGCAATTCTGCATCGGTGACATATTTCTCTTGCAAAATACATGATTTCCCGGTCAAATAGATTCCACGATGAAAGAAAATACCTCAACGAACATTAGAAAATTTAGAGAAACTGATTTCCGTAAGTAGTTTCTTGTAAAAATGAAGACATGTGTCTCCGATATAACGAACTGTTACTGTATTTTCATTCGATTGTTCATTCTGTAGATGCTTTTCTCTTTTACAATTTGTTTCGAAAGTTACAAAGAGCTCTCATACATATTTACATATTATACAATAATTAATAGTTGGCAAAATTGGTTTCTTAAACAGTTCGAGTTGCTGTGTTTTTTGAGTTTATAATAAACTTGATACAAATTTTAATATGAACAACTTATGTCCTTAAAATTATGTTGAATATGTTAAAATAAAATAAATACTTATCAGAATTATTAATATTACATATTCTTTGATACTACATATTTAGCTCCACATTCTTTTGATAATACATATTCAGGTACATATTTTATCAATTATTGTTACATATTTATGTATATATTTTGTACATTGATATTACATAAAAATTCGAGGTCTACTGATAACCAGAGAGCTACCACATTTCAAAATTATAAGCTTTGTTCAACTATGCTGCATCAACCAATGCAAACGTTTTATCTAAGAATTAGATACTTTTCTTTTATTCTTGGATGTTCTTTTCATTTCAGTTAAAAGTCCATGACTTGAGGAAAATATCCTGAAAAACCCACTTGCTTGTACTACATTAATTATTTTTAGTACTATAAACTCTGCTAAACAAGTTCACAAGTTTTCAAAAAAAAATGACAATCGTAGAACCTCTCAAGTATTTAAAGCAATAATTTACAACATTTTCTGAAGAAGAAAAAAAAAACACGTGGGAAAAACTGGGCCTGGATTGCTTCTATAGGTACCTGATTACTGAAATATTGAAATTCAAAGTTAACAACTTTCAATGGTCAAAATCACACATTTTGCACCCTTGTAATTTGGGAAATACAAAAGATATAGATCTGCAACTGTATATTCTGGTGACCCTTCCAGAATGTAAAATTTCAAATTAATTTAATAAAATGTAAAGTTAAAGATCTTCTTGATTTGACTTGGAATGACGCTGTAAAAAAATTCCATAATGTGAACAAAGAAAAGCCACCCCACACCCCCATCCACCTTTTCTTTTTAAAATTCAAACACTACTGTATGGTGAGATAGGCCTGGTCTTAGACTCAGTATAAACCACTAATATAACAGCAAAATGCACAAATTATCACTTCCCACAAAAATGATTAAATGTGTTCTTCTACTACAGTAATTAGATGTAAAAAAAAAGTACTGATTTTTTTTATTTTTACTATGAGGGTTAAATCAACAATATGTATGTTTCAATTTGAAATTTTTTTGTGTTACAACATCAGTTTCTTATTTGTAAATGTTGAAGAAAAATGTGGGTGAAATATCTGAAGCAATCAGAAGTTTATTGTAATGGTTCCATATGTTCAATGATTTTTTGCAAGTTTTTAGGTGTATTAGGAAGTGCTTTCGAATACTGGAACGATTGTGAAACAAAGTCCGAAGCTTGGAGAAACTGATTAACACAGTTACAAAGCTTCACTGGGTATTAGTTACCAGAGAAATTATGATTTGAATCTAGCTTATGCAAGCAAGGGTTCTTGGTTTCCGGTCAACTCGGACACAATTTTTTGCAGATTTTCATGCAACGTTCGAACAGGGTTTTGTGCTCAAGACCACATATTGCATCATCAGGTGTTTAAATCATTTATTTTAATGCTAAGAGCTCTCTGAACCTGATCAAGTTAACCTAACAATAAAAGGATTTGAGGATATTTTATTAATGCTAAGATCCCTAAACCTGACCTGCCTAACCTAACAATGAAACTATGGATGCAATACCGCCTCACGCATGTGAAGTAGATGACAGCAGCAACCCATATCCAAGATGACAGTAAATGAATGGCTCATAGCAAAACAAAGAATCATAAAGGAGTTCACGGAAGGGAAAAAATGTTCGCCAGAAAACGTGCAGTAAGTAATCATTAAGACTCTGAAGTATGTGTTAAAAGAAAGTGTTCCCCTGTGCTTTTACACCAGGCCGTTACTGCATATAAGGGGTGTGGAGTTAGGGCCCCACACTTTCTTGATCACGGCCGTAGGTGGGGGTGATGTGATCAGCACCATGCCCCTGGCTGCCTTTACCCTACGGGAGTTTCCTCCAGTTACCCACTTTATACGATGCTGGGTGGGTGCCAGAGCCGTTTGAATAGGTGGAAAAAATCCCGTTTATCCCCCGCCGGGGATCGAATGGTCCAAATTTACTAATGTCTATGTTAGGGATAAACTATTACATCGTGATTTTTCTTATTGAGTCCCGATGTATCTTATAGAAGAGATTTAGCACCGACAATTATTGTTGCATCTTCAATCCAACAAATGTTCATACGGATAATAAACAATTAAATTACATTTTATATGATATACAGATCACAATACAGAGTATAGATTTAATAATTGGTATATTTCTTAGTCCTAATATAAATGTATTTGTCCACTGATGCTGTAGAGCTAAGCATCTAGCATCAATCAACTACTGCAAGATATGACATCACTTCCACCTGCCGAAAGCTAAAATGTAAGACCTTGCAGTGGACGTGAAGTTTAGTATGGCTAGCCAAACTAGTATTATATTGGAATGAATTTAAGTTTCACGACATAGGTTCTCTATGAAATATACGAGAGAAATAGAATGTCAATAAGGTAGCCGGGAGAATGAAAAAATAGCTCTAATACCGGAGAGTTGGTCACCCTATATCATATACACCAATGGTTCTCAAACTGCATTACCATACCTACAGAGGTACGTGAACGACTTGAAGGGGGTATGCGATCAGCTCGGAAGAGAAATGTCAAGAATACCTAAACGACTACATACTTATGTGAGAGCAATTTTTCGGTACGTTCAGATTGTTTTATGTTCGTTTTTTACTTTTTTTAAAATTTTCCTAGCAGGAAAACTAATTATCGTAGAATTTTGGCAATCATTGTCACACAAAGGTACTACTTTACTATACCGGAGACACCTATCAATGATTTATTTCGCAATTCTTTACATTGCTAACGTACTATTCTGCATTGCGGAACATTTCTTTAGGTGAAATAATGAATTTCTAATGAAAATAATGTACATTTCTTACTTTAACAAGTACTTACTGTTGTTCCTTATTTCCCACAAACCATCCACGGGTAGCCCCAAAAATCATTGACGTTAGCCCAAAAATTCACGATAGGGCCACCAACCATCATGGGGACGAGGTATGTCTACTAGGTTAGGTTAGGTTCAATTAGCACTTATTTCGTTCAATTTAGCATATACGGACAATACGAGAGCGTATTGTGCTCTTGTGTAGAAAGCAAATGGCAGCAGCAGCAATAGCGCGTCGGAAATAGATTTTCGTAAAAAACCACATTCATTCGAATTAAAATGGATCAAAACTACATTCACAAACATCAACAACGCTACAGAAAATGATTTGCGGAAGTACTTTCTCCTGTAAATTTGAAGAAATCCATCTCCGGTATAGTAAAGTGTTAGGTAAATATGCGATATCGCCCGGATGGATTTCTTCAAATTCACAGGAGAAAATACTTACTGAAATGAGTTTCTTTAGCATTCTGGACATTCTTGGAGGTATTTTCTTTCACGGGAAACTAAAAACTTTGTATTTGAATGCTGCCGAACAAGAATTAATCACTTTTTACGTAAGAAACTTGCATTGCCTGCCATATTATGCCGTTGTTTCCATTGTGTGCATGCAGATGGCGAGAGCATCGAAAGTCACACGGTCTCGTCAGTGTTTCCAAACATGCATTTTTTTACTAGAATTGCTTTTTCTTAACTATCCTTACCTTACCTAACCCAACCTAACCTAGCCAGAAATGGTTTTTGGGGCTATCGTGAATGGTTTTTGGGGCTAACGTGAATGGTTTTTGGGGCTATCGTGAATGGTTTGTGGGGCTATCGTGAATGGTTTTTGGGGCTAACGTGAATGGTTTTTGGGGCTATCGTGAATGGTTTGGGGGCTATCGCGAATATTTTTTTGGGGCTATCCGTCAGTGGTTTGTGATGACATAATGAACACGAAAGTAGGTATTTTTCGGTGAAGAAGGTTGAAACACTGCATACCCACTTCAAAACGACAAAACACAAGCACGGCGCGATGATCCATGACGAGTGCATGCCATATTGTCTGTTACTCAAGCGGAACAAGGAAGACAAATAATCACTCGTAATATGAAAAGTTGACACTAATTTATGGAAAAAGGCATAACTTCACCTTAAAGAATGTTCCGCAATGCAGAAAAGGTAAGTACCCGTGGTAAAATTAAGGAAATAAATCAGTCAAAGGTGTCCGGTCGTTATCGCATATTTACCAAGTGTTACCCCAATATTTTAGCGGTACTAGTTTACTATCCTTCGGACACATTTATTTATTTTTACAGAAGAAACTACTTACCGTAATAAGTTCCTGTAGCATTGTCGAACATCGGGAAAGTGTTTTGTGTGATGTGGGAATGCTTCATAGCTGAAATTCATGTTGTTCGTTGAAAATTAATTCTCCGACGGAGAATAGCTAGCCCCACGAACCATTGGCGCGTGGATAGGTTAGGAAACATAGTTAAAATTTTGTGTCGTGTTAGTATCAGGATCTAGAAATTGGAAATAATTGCGAACCATTGGCGCTAGCCCCACGAAACATTGGCGCTAGCCCCACGAACCATTGGCGCGTGGTTAGGTTAGTTCTGTTAGGTTAGGAAACATAGTTCAAATTTCATCAAAACAACGTTGATACACCTTCAGGAATGTTCCGCGAAGCAGATACGTAAGTACGAATGTCAAAAATTGACGAAACGAAAAAATTAGAGGTGTCCGAAGGATAGTAAATTTTTACCAAAATAATAAACATAGGATTCTAATGTTCATTTGTTTACAATCCTTCCACATACAGCCTTAATGCCATTTTGCTGTATTATAGACACACGCCACCAACATATCAATCAGGTAGCCAAAAAAAATCACCAAAATCCAATATTCGGAGAAAACCTATGGTGGGGGTATATTAGACGTTTAGTTACGGAAAAAGGGTACAATAAGAAAAAAGTTTGAGAACAGCTGATACACAACAATCAAAATCAAGGGGAGGGGGAATTTTTGACCGTGATTTTTACTTCATTCATGTTCGAAACTAATGGCAAAATAAGGCTATAATATCACAAGTAGAAGTCGAAAAATGTGGTCTCGGGACTGAAGAGGATATAGGCTATATACATTATATGGCAAAGCGGTAAGCAATATGAACATAACTCGTAATGTCTTGTGCTGGTGTTAAACATAAATCTAAATCTAAACATCACTGTTAACTTTTGCAAAATATCAACTATGACAACAAGTTCAATTCATCTGTCAATGTATAAAATATATATCACTAATCATAAAATACATATAACTAAATTATGCCAAGAAACTGCAACTCACCCACGTAAATTCTATTAAAAAAACACCATTGATCAGCAAGCGGCTGATGTTGATGGTGGAGGTATGGTTTCATACAGCGTGTTATTACAAATTACACCATAGGTATACATGGATTTCAATTCGATCGAACTAATGTAGCTTCATCTGAGATACATTTAATATGCCTTTAGATAAAATCCAAACCATTCTTTTCCGTGAACCCCATCACACCCCTAAGTTTACGAGTCCGAGAAACCTACTGACTTTCATGCTGTGTAAAAGAATATTACTACTTCATTCATTGACTAAAAAAGAAAAGTCAGTCAATTTGTCCATTTATATTATAATTAGTCTTTTATTTTGTTTCAAATATGTTCTTGAACGTCTGACGCAACAACCGCCTCTCTTTTTCGGTCGTCCACAAATATATTATCAAGCAAAATTATCCATCCATGCAGTGTTCATGTTTTTCTGGCACAATTCCCATTCCCTCTAAGAATTGGCGGCGATTAAGGGAGTTGTCCGTCACTGTGCTAAACCTTATCTACCAAGGGAGTGTAATTGCCCCTCCTTTTTTGGCACTTTAACCCCCCTCAGTTTTGGAACCCAATCGCCGCCACTACTTCTATAGCTTGAAAAAAAAAAGGAAAAATTTAAGGTTGTGTGGGATCGAGGCCCGTAGCTACAATTGATGTCGGGGGGGGGGGGCTAACGTGTTATCAGGGGGCTTTGTAACCCAAGTCCAGTTTTCAAAAGCTTAACAGTATTAAATAAAGGTAAATTGGGAGGGGGCGTTATGTTGTTATAAAGCAAAATTTAGAAATATAATGCAAATACTCGTTTTTTCTACAGCGTGACCCAAAAGTCCCATCACCCCCTATGTATTTTGAGACGAGGGAAGGTTATGGATCTGAATCTGAAGTAAATAGAGTATGATAAGAGACGCGACATGTTAGCTGAGGAGGTTACAAACAACAATTTAGTCCAGAATGTCTGTGTGGACACAATCATTTTCATAACAGAGAATTATGCACCTCCAAGTACGGTGTGAAATTCTACGCAGCATTGAACGTGAGCCAAAAATCCCATTACGCCCAGAAGTCCAGATCTTCCATCATGTGATAATGTATTGTTGGGTTATATCAAACAGCAAGTTGCCGGCACGCGTTACCACACAACTAATGGACTGAAAGAAGCCGTTCGGTATGCATTTGCCATAAGCACTCACACAATCCTGCATAGAATTTCACAACATACCTAAAGGCGCATAATTCTCTGTTATGAAAATGATAGTGTCCACACAGACATTCTGGACTAAATTGTTGTCTGTAACCTCCTCAGCTAACATGTCTCGTCTCTTATCATAATCTATTTTCTTCAGATCCATAACCTTCCCTCGGAAGTGCACATTTAGTATTAGGAAGACTGACCTCCACTATCTCTGCACCTTGACTCCGCAGCCAATCTTTTCCAAATTCCCACATTTTGATTATATCAGGCTTTATTCCATCTATAACATATTCTTTTGGGATTCCGATACGCAAACCTTTAACAGAAGTCGCAAAATACATAGGGGGCATAGTTCATATCAATTCAGGCAGGGGGGGGTTACCTTCATAGTCTCAGATGTTATTGAATTAAACATATGTTAAAATGCAGGACAAAGTAAGAAACCCATAATTTTTTGATTTGTCCAAAAAAATTCCTGGCCCGAGATACAGGTTGACAAAGATGGCACCTCAGGCATCATTTCTCACGTGCAATTTTCGGCCAAATATTAAAATGCTCTATCTCTGGAACTGTTCAAGATATTTTGTTGCTGTTTTTTGTATTTGAATGAGAATAAGTTTCTGATTAAAATGATAACCTCCGTATAGAAATATGTGTCCAAGTTCTCTTGCTGTAGCCTTTTGAATTTTTTTGAAAAATCAAAAATAATATTTTTATTCAAAAATGCCAATCCCAAAAATTTTGATTTTTTTTTACTGTTGATCAGCACCATACAGTGCTACATTCTCTGAAAAGGGGAACTTCCACATTTGAGTTTAACAGGTTTTATAAACAATTGAAAATTTTGCCATACATTAAACCAGTTTCCATTACCACATTCTCACATATTGGTCTCATGAAATCAAAATCTAGTCTTATTTGACATGGCATTTTAATTCTTCATAAAGATAAGTAACAGACACAGCTTTCAAAACATATTAAAGCTTCCAAAATATATGTGCAAGTTCCAAAACATATTACAGGTTCCAAAGCATGCCACTTCTGTGCACTCTGCTTAGAACTGAAATTAGCAATTCAATGAACTAAAAATTTGTTCAACTGCATCAGTATCTTCCTTTGATACCGAGTGATGCCTTCCTGTTGAACCAATAGGAACTGCGGCACCCACAGCAGAGTTCCCCCTGGAGGGATCACAAAAAGTCTGTACCGATCCAGACTTAATATTAAAAATAGTTAATTTTGTACCTTTTCTACACTGCTGTCAGAAATATCTTGAAAAGTAGCAGTTTTTATTCAATACATGCAGAAACAATCTTTAAGGGCAGGTTCTTAAAAATGGGGGTGGGGCCATGGTCCCTCAAACTATGAAATGTTTAAATGTGAACAATGAAAATTAAATAAGTGACGAATTTTCAAATTTTGTCCGTGCATGAATAAATAGGTTGTTTGTGGAAAGAGGCAGGCAGGCAGAAGTCTGTAATATTCATTAATTTTAATCTTACAACCTACCATTGAATAAAGGTTACCAGACGTCCAGATTTAGACAGGTCAGTAAATTCTTTTTACTCCCTGTCCTGACTTTTTTTGAACATTTCTAAATTTAGCTGTTATTTTTCCCGTTCTGAATGTCAGGATTTAAAAATTCTGCCGTCACGACCAAAATATGTCTGTCCCACACAACCCTAAGAATCATTGCTAATAATAAGCATATTTAGAGAGAGAGGAAGGATGGGCTACCATGCAATGACTTACTTCATATTATCAACAGGGTTAACAACCTGAAAAAACAGAAAAACAAAATTTAGAAAAGATAGAGAACTCACTCATACTCAAAATATGGAAATCATATTATGCATCTTCCTAGCATAGGATTCCTGAGAGACTATCACAATCTAAACACATTTGTTAATTGACCAAGCTGTCCTACATCTTTCGCTCCCTCTCTATACCCTCATTCATCACTATATTACCAGAAAGATGAAATCGGAAACAAAAATTGACTCAAAACTTCACAGCAACAAATCGACTTCAATTATACACTTAGCTGTAGAAATTTATTTGACAAGCAAATTTGTCAGTAAAATCAACATTCAGTTGTATTTTGTCAAGATCTCACCACTTTCTTCAAATAATAGTTCATTCTCAAAATTTGCAACAAACCCTGCACGAGTATTTTGTATTCACAGGAGCAACACCTTCAGCAGATAACATACATGGGTATCCCTGTGATTTTTTCCATGGAGGGACAAGTAAGGTATTGTTTTCCAGTGCTAAAAACATGGCACATCCCCCCACAATAGTGTTGTCAGCTTCAGGCCCCTACCCAGGATTTTTTTGAGGGGGGCGGGCAGACCCATAGGCAAATTTTAAATAAATTTTCTCTCATATTTTCCTGCCATCTGTAATTGGAGGTTTACCTCTGTTGAGGGCAGTAAATAAATAAATAAATAAATAAAAATAAAAGTATATATATGTGGGGGGAGGGGGTTTACAGGAGAGGGTGGGTAGAGAAATTTGCTCATTTCGTTATGAAATGTTGAAAAACAGCATTTTCTAATCTATATGTACGTATGTAACCACCTGACAAATATTTGCAGTTGACACTGACATTCGTTTGTCAGAGAGCGAAAAAAAATGTATGATAGGGGTAAACTAGGTGTGTGCATAATGCAAACAATTCAAATAGCCTACGAAAAGTAACATATATGTGTGTGGGGTTGATGAGGGTTCACAGCCATTTTGCAAAGTCTCTGACTTGTTCAGGTATTTTTCATAACTGTGTAATGATTTAACATGCTAAAAAATAAGAGTTACACTTCAACTTTGTTAAGTTAATCAAATGAATCACGTTTTTTGAACATTTTTGAAAATAAATGAAAAATAAAATGAAAGAACCTTTCTATAAGCAATATTACCCAAAAAGGAAGATTGTTGGGAAGATGAAATAATATGCGATTCCGGGTACAAATTCTGCCAAGCAAAAATCATTTAATTCCACAAACTTTTCCAGGTTTTGAAAGTTTTTTTTAAGAAATCGTTTGTTTCCAATGACCTCAGTCCTAGTCTTGCTTTCCTGACTCCTCCAGTTGTCCAGAACTTTGGAGTCGGTGCGAACCCTGTAAATAAATTATCTGAAGGAAACTGCTAAGTGACTTCACCCTGGCAGTGTGTGTGCTGGCATAATATTGTTTCTATGGTGTATTTTCGCTTTTAGAATCTTATTCGACAGTAAAAATAAATACCAGTGGCAACCAAGAAACTATTAAATTGGGATGCATACATGTGGGTTAGAAAATGCCATTATCAACGGCTGGGAGCATCGAATTTTTTGGCCTTGATGTCTTCTACACTATGTGAAAGTTGTCTGTTGTACGGTCACACTATTGTGTATTTATGTTCAAGACAATTACAAGTAGAAAAGAAGAAAAGTTGCAGTAAAACAAATTCTGATTGGCAGAATTTCATAAATAATAATCTACTTAATTTCTTGAGTGTTTTGGACAAATAACAATATATGTTAAAAGTACTTCAGACACTTTTTTTGCCCCAAAAATCTAGCAACTGTGAAGTGGATTATCCTATTTACATAATATTAATTAACCCTAAGCCATTGAGTGGCAGAATGGACATCAGTTGCAGAAAGCCCTGATGTTGGAGAAAGAAAAAGTTTTTTATCCTTCTGCTCAAGGGTGGCAGAAAGGGATCACAGACCTTGCGGTGCGGGTGGAGAGCCAATGCCCCTTATATGGTTGGTTTTGTATTGCAGTCATTGAGGAATCTTTCTTCCATAATGTAAAGAGTATAAATAATTCCCCTCTATTCTAATTATGTGCAACATTTGTGCCCAAGCCGAGGCAAAAAGGTCGGGACATGGATTAAAAGGCATGAACTGTCCCGACTAAATCGGAACGTTTGATAGCCTTCCATCAATGGTTATAGATCTAAAATAGCCAAATATTGCAGACTGCATACTTCTAGAGCCTGTCTCTGCACAGAAACAACCTATTCATTTGTGCAAGGACTAAATCGAAATTCATTCAAAATTTGAAAAAACATCAACGTAATTTTTGTAGGTTTTTATACATTCAAATTAAATTTTTCATGGCTCGAGGGGGGGGCATGCTCCCCTGCCCCCCTTGGGTATGGGCCTGGTCAGTTTGAAGTATGTCCTCTTAATAATAAACATAAAAGACAGCGACTGAAATAAAATTGTGTGTGTGAAATATGTACTTTTAGGATGACATTCATTTCTTCCCAGGGGTCCCATGTTCGGTGGAGCCACATTGCACAGTGGTTCGGATCCCACTTTAAACAACTATTCAATCAATAATTTTCCATGGGGAGGCACAGACCTTCTTGCTGCCCCCTCCAAGCCTTCAAGATGTCCACAATAAACGCTGATATTCAGAACACATGTCATCCAGAACATTTTAATTTAAAGAGTTTGAAGACTGTAAAGAAATCTCGGGGAAATTTATTCTTTAAAGTTGGCAAACACACTTTCAACAGCAATCCAAACTAGAAATTTTCCACATTACATCATATCTTCATTTGTTCTCCACAGAAGACAATACATATTTGAAACAGAATAAAGAATATATTAAAGAAAATTGCAGTGTGCTATTACATATCATCTATGGAAAACCTAATTCACTCAATCAATGAAGAGGTCAGAAAAGTGAGATTTGCTTATTGGGTAGTAGTAATTGTACTTCTTGGACTGTCTATACGTGTGTTTCACTTACGTCACAAGTTGTTGCATTGTGGCTTCAGCAGCCTTGATTGTAGCCAGTTCTTGTAAGCATACAGAATTCAAGGGGGTGGGCAGAAGATACTAACCCATTCGTGATTTAAAACAAACCTGCAGTTGGTGCAGATGTACTGAACGCTACGTGGTGGATACAGTGGCAGCTGGCAGCTAGTATGATGGGTAGTGTCAACGTGATCAAGAAATCGAAAAAATCTTCGCTAGCGTATGTCGTAGAAATCTAATGAAAGGGGTAATTTAAATGGAACATTTTTTTACTAAAAATTCAGAGTTTTTAAGATTTTACTTTAATTTACTTCGAATTTGTGTTACTTTTGACTAATCGTGAAGATAAGGATGAGTGAACACTCATATGCCCAGGCTGGGTTTCGAACCCATGATCCCCGGCGGTCATAGAATGTTGTGCATGAATATCGGCTCAAGTTTCTAGGAAATAAATGTAACTATTAAAATGTCGATGCCTGTCACCTTTACCACTTTTTTTAAAAAAAAAAAAAAAATAGAATTGATGTTTCAATCTGACGTGGTATGGCCAAGTATTTAACTTTTAATTTAATATCGTATGGTACCTTGGAAAACTGTGTATATAATAATGCACTAATCAGACTCATCTTCACTCACTACCATCCCTTTCATACACCGTCGGACACTTTCACTTCACTAAAAAGAAAAACACTGAATAATGAGAGACATAGAGTCGAACACGTTATTCTCCCCTTGTTTTGTTTATAATTTGCAACCCCAGCACAGCAGACTGCACATCAACAATCGGTGTTACTAACAACTTGCAAGAAATTGATTTATATCTCCAGGTGAAATTCTTATACTGATTGATTTTCAGTGTGATTTTTTACAAATATAAAAGTAAAAAAATCACATATGTGAATTCCCTTTGATATTTGGACAATGCTTTTTTGCAGAAAATGTCTA
Source organism: Lepisma saccharinum (assembly GCF_977018435.1). Taxonomy (NCBI): domain Eukaryota; kingdom Metazoa; phylum Arthropoda; class Insecta; order Zygentoma; family Lepismatidae; genus Lepisma; species Lepisma saccharinum. The sequence continues at coordinate 141,184,529 of NC_139229.1, forward strand.
CCTCTACAATATTGTCAAAATCAGTTGCAACACGTGTGTGTCTGTGTGCGTGAGAGCAAGGAATATATATTTTCTTAAGGCAGAAATCTATACCAAAAAAATCTGGATGACACTTTAGATGCATCTATCTAAATGATTATATACATTTGGGAATATATTACATTCATTCTTCCCAAGTAGGCAGAAAAGTATCTTTCTCTCGAATTACTTTTCCGAGTATTACAAATAGGTCAGGATTATCCACTTCTCTCTGAAGATTGCAACTATGTCAACACAATGCGAAAGCTATCACGTCGTGTCAGCCGAAAATTGGCTTGGCTGGTCTTATGGCTCCCTCCTTTCCAGTTTTCCACAGAGACTTTTTCATGTCTCTGCACATGCGTCAACGTATGGACCACCTGTGCTTGGCTCAAATAGCTCGGAGCAAGTGAGAGAACAGCTAGGGATGATGCATTGGGATTGAGGTGGCTGTAAGCTTGAATGATTGGGAGATTCAAATCTCCTTGTTCGTAAATGTATTAATTTAACTATATTTTGGCGAAGCAAGTTCTTTTTTTGAGGGTAGAGCCATGGAACGGTGGCTCTCCACTTAAGAGCCGCTGCTGGGTGGATATTTGCTTGTAAACGACAAATAAAATTGGCCGCAAACATGGCAGCTGTGCACATCCTGATGTCACATGAAACCCACCACCTTTATGTGTTAGAACAAGAGAAGTGCACCTACACATAGCAATACTGTAGGGAAATATTCTTACAGTTGCTAGTGACTTGCAGGTATCCTTAAAAGCAGTTCTCTTGACCTTCTTGAAACATGCAAGGCTTATTAAATTTTTGTATGTAGTTTTTTTACACCTATTACTTATTCCTCAGAAGGTATACAAACATCCAATTCCTGAAAATTTTCATAATCCAGATTGGTCTTTTGGGACAATTTCATGGGGGGTCGTAATCGAGCATTTTTTTTTTTTTTTTTTTGCATCTGGGGCTTCCTTCATGAAGAACATTTATGTCAGTGAGTGAGTGAGTGGTGGGATTGGGGCTTTATAGTTATTGTATTTCTTTTTGGAAGCACTTCCCTTCAACATCACTGCAGGAAAGGAGTTAATGGCACAGCTGCACACGTGGTCCAGCACGAGATGTTCTCGGGAAAAACCACAGACAGGTCAGTATCTAGCTAAAGCTCTCCTCGCCAAATCAGCAGTTGGACTGGACCCATGACCTTTTGCTATCAGAAAGACAGACTGACCCCATGTCTTAAATTTCAGCTGTGTCAAGGAAGAAGTTGTGCTGTTAAAATAGCCCCCTCCCCTCTTCCAGTTGGGTGGAACCTGCCAATCACCAAATGGAGAGGAAGACTGCCTTCCAGAGATCTTGCTGCGATTATTTCAATGATTTCACATTCTGGGATGCACCCAGTAATACCTTTTATTTCTATCACAGTTGTATTTATGTTGAAGATGCAAAGAACAAAAGATAAAACTTTTTATTCCAGGCAGGAGCTATCTCAGCTTCCAGGCTTGTCCACAACTTCTTGCACCCTCACCAAGGTATTGGCAAGAACTCAGATTTTATTTGTGCCTGCGCAAAATTTGTTCCGGTGTTAGTGTCATCGCCGATAATGACAAAATATTGACACGTGTGCAAGCACTCTAATCCTTTCACTCAATTCATACATTGTTCAAAGTAGTTAAAAAAATTTGAGAGCACCTTTCTCACTTTTTAGAAATGCATCTGTTTTTTGTCTTCTTTTTAGCCTCGGAGAATCCTGATTCCAATATAGATTTTATTTTCACAGACATATGTTGGAAGTACAAGACCCTGTGTAGCAGCACATGTCACACATGCCTAATGTTGGCCCTCTAATATATACACTCAGACACACATAATTAATTATAAGTACTATTTTAAGGCTGGTGAACTATCACTAACAAATGTTTCCAGGTTTAATTTGTTCCAACTCCCCAATTTGTACAACAATCACAATACATGCACACACAGACTCGCTCTTACTCATATAAATTAAGTAAATTATTACAAATATGTATTTTATTTACAGATTTTTAAAATAATACAAAGATCACCTTATTCCTTTCTATTTAAATATAACAATTTGTGAACAATCAATTTGAACAATGGTTTGTGAAGTTTAAATAACACTTTTTTTTTAAATGTACAGTGTGTCAAATGGCAGGAAATACAAACAACAGAAATGAAGAACATTTCTCCCACATCAATGCTGCTGGGAGCTGCAGCCTCTTCTTGTAGCTCTCTGTGAAGTCTTGGTAATTCTCTTACCCCTTGGACAATTAGAAACATCAATTCCCAGTTGTTGTGCTTTATTTTGAGAGCGCCATACTTTTATCGTAAAATCATCTGATGTGGTTACTAGCATCTCGGCGTCTGCAGGATTAAAAGCCACAGCATTCACAACATCACTATGGGGAAACTTAGCAAGGCAAATACCATAGTGGCGATCCCAGAGGTAGCCATGCTTATCTTCAGCTCCGCTGATAAAAATGAAAAAATGAAGTGAAATTAATAGAGGAACATATTTCTGGTAAATAAAAGAATCAAAATTTCGGTAAAAAAAACAAAACAATTTCGGGTTCAAAAGTGGTAAATAAAATAAAATGTCAGTGTTATAGCAGTGAAAAATCGAATCAAAAACAATATATAAAATTACATTTTGGTTTTAAAATTGTGAATATAATCCTAAATTTGATTTAAAAACCACACTTACTACAGAAAATAAACATATCCCTTCTAATAACACTAAAGAAACTAAAGAAGGACTAAAATTAAATGGTGTGACTCAGTTGTTAGCATATGCAGATGATGTAGACTTACTGGGGGATGATGTGAATACAATTAAGAATTATGCTAAAATATTTTTCAAAACTGCTAAAGAGATAGGTTTGGAAGTTAACAAAGAGAAAACTAAATATATGCTTACAGGCCGAAACCAAGTGTTAGGTAATAATCAAAATCTAATTATTGATAACAACTCGTTTGAACCAGTTTCCAAATTCAAATACTTAGGAGTAATATTAACAAATGAAAATTATATTAAAGAGGAAATAAAAAGTAGGCTTAATTCAGGAAATGCATGTTACTTCTCTCTTCATAAACTTTTGTCTTCTCGTTTAATATCTAAGAATCTAAATGTTAAAATATACAAAACCGTAATTTTGCCTGTAGTATTATATGGGTGTGAAACTTGGTCCCTTACATTGAAAGAGGAACATAAATTGAGAGTATTTGAAAATAGGATCCTTAGGAAAATATTTGGACCTAAAAGGGATGAGGAGACAGGTGAGTGGAGAAGGTTACATAATTTAGAACTACATAATTTGTATTCATGTCCAGACATTATTAGAATAATTAAATCAAGAAGACTTAGGTGGGCAGGCCATGTGGCACGAATGGGAGAGGAAAGAGGAGTTTTCAGGATTCTTGTTGGGAAACCTGATGGTAAGAGACCAGTAGGAAGGCCAAGACGAAGATGGAGGGACAACGTCGAGATGGACCTAAGGGAAATCGGTAGGGATGGAAAAGAGTATATAGATCTTGCTCAAGATAGGGACAGATGGAAGGCCTGTGTTGCTGCAGCCATGAACCTTCGGGTTTAAGAAGGCTAGAGAGTTAGTTTTAGTTAGCTTCTAATAACACATTTATGTCGTTACCACAAAATTACATTTATTCCTGTATAAAGGGGTCCATTCTTGCTTCTCAAATATTTACAGCAGAATTCATCAATTTTCCGTGAATTGCATAACTCACAGGATAATTCAGACTTCAGAAAGTGTTATGTTAGTAAATAAACTAAATTTCATGTTTAAGAGTCTATTTTGCATTTTGCAGTTCATTTCGCAAAACAGGGTGGGAAAATGCACCTCACACCTTTCAGAAACATGAAAAATTAACATTACAATATGTTATTTCACATTTTCTGTTTTCGTCAAAAACTAAATATGTATGCCTCTAGAAATTAACAACAATGGACACAAAATTATAAAAATCAATGTACAGATTATCTTCATTGTAAAAATCCCATCTATTCAAATTTCAAAGTCTGAATATCACAGCCTTTCAATTCAGTTGCATATAATGTTCATCAGGATAATTGTAATTATCAAAACATGGTAGATAAATAAAGAAAATATAGGGTAATCCATAGAAAGGTAGATAAAAGTGTTATGAAATTTGGATCCTCTATATTGTCAAGTTTTGTAGAAAAACATTGACAAGCAATAAATTATATGTGGACATCAAATACATGTTATCAAGTTCAGTTTGGTGGGTTCAATCAAACCACTTCTATACAGTGTGTCCACAAGATAATGAAGTCGGTTGGTCGGTCTCTCTCTTACTCACTCAGACCATTGAAATAGCAGACTGGTAAATTATGGAAAACCAGCAACAATTACAGTAGTGATAATAAATATCAAATAGTGAAGAAACTAGGTTAAACCTGCAGTAATGCCATGAAATATTACAAAATTCTTAAAATTTGGTGAGTAAATCCTATTTCCTTCACATTGTTTTCACTTATCAATTAGTGTCACCTGACGATGATGATGGGAGTAATGATAAAATGTACAAGAAAGGTTTTAACCAATTTTTTAAAAATAAAATCAACAATTGAAGTACAGGAATTGAATATGAACTTACCTAGCTACATATTCATTGCATACGTCAAGAAATATAAAAAAGCACTCATTATTTGGAGTATATCCTTTATGCGATCTCAACATTGTTCCAACTTGCTTTAATGTTGCCAGGTCAATCACATGAATATCAATTTCTTGAGCTATTGGTGGAGGATCCAATGGATTCCTTATGACATATCCTTGTGGCCAAGGTCTACTGTTGACATACAAATATCTGTAAAAGATGTTTGGAGTTAAGTAGTGACCTTTGCAGTAATAATAATGGTGCAACAGCCCACTAAGAACCCTGACCTACCTTCCTACTGCTGGCCTCCCTCCCACCTGAAACCACTCACCCAAGGTGGGAGATCATCAAACCAGTTACACGGTGATGTGTGGCCAGCATGACGAACCCCCAGTCATTGTTGTAGGTTTTCATGACCAGGTTACGTTATTCATTTGTAGCTTCCCAATTTTCTCATGATGGTGGGTGGCCACCGGTCCCATACAGGTCGAATTCTCAGGAGAAAAGTTGTTATGCTTTTTCAAGTTTGTATCTGTATAGTATATTTTTTTTACCGTCGAATGTGACCGATTACAGACTTCCACTCATGTACTGCACATTTATTTAAAATACGAGGCATATTTTTAAAGTAAGTTCAGTTTTGATATTACATCAACACAAGGACACATGTTGTAATAATTTTATTTTTACATGAAAGCCTGGGCCTACATCTACTTTTCAACATAATTGCCACCTACTTTAAGGCACTTATCGTATCGTACGACCAGCTTCTGAATGCCATCTTCATAGAAATCGGTCACCTGATGTGATAACCACTGCTGCACGGCCGTTTTCACGTCGTCATCTGCGTTAAAGTGCTGACCGGCAAGGTGCTTCTTTAAGTGCAGGAACAAGTGATAGTCAGTGGGTGCTAGGTCAGGGCTATAGGAATGATAATCAATTTGTTCCCAACCAAATGACGTGATGTGATCTTCGGTTCGATGCCCCGCGTGTGGACGAGCATTGTCGTGAAGCAATACGATCCCTTTACTGAGCATGCCGTGCATTTTTTGGGTTGCACGATGCAGTATATTCAAGGTCTCACAATATGTTGCAGCATTTAGTGTGTCACCCCGAGGCAAAAATCCACAAGAAGCACTTTTTTTTCATCAACTTGCCGCACCAGGTCATCATTAACCTTTTGCCGCCCAAGCGTCTCGAATGAGATACCCAAATGTAACCCTCACTGTCCCAAGCATCTCGATCGAGATGCTGGGTCAAGGTCGTAGTTTTTACGTTATAACTTTTCTATTTTTGGATAGAATTTTGATTTTATTTTTTTATATTGTTCCTAACACATGTATTTAACAGAAATGTTTTTTTGCATTTTTTTTTTGTCTTCATGAAAATGGAGGGGAAAAGGCGGGAAAAGGTACTTCTCTTTTGCGGCTCTTTTCAACGTCAAATTTTTACCGACAAAGGAAGACCGGCTTTGTTGTTCTAAAGCAATGCTTTTCACTCCCTCCTGCTAAGTGCATTCGAAGGAAGCTTGTTTATCCGATGTCAAAATGAAAGTTTTCCGTGAGGGGGCAATCAGGGGGTGGGGGAGGGGGAAGACTGGTTGTTGAATCTGCATTGTGAGAATGGAATTTCGAAACGTGCTGAAGGAAACCTTTGTTCTTTTTAGCACAAGTGTCCACAAGTGGCAACAGGGGTTACCCTGCATTGTCTAAGAATAGAATTTCAAGCAGCTGCAAGAATTGGCGCTCATTTTTCACTACGTTCTAGCTTTTCGTCTGTGAATGTTGTGCGTAGGTGTCGTTTTGTGCCCAAGTGCAAGGACATTTTTTGGGTGAAGTGACAATTTTTTAAAATAATTTTTGGGGGTTTTCTTCCTTCCCCCTCCATATATACGCCAAATTTGCATAAATTTTGCATTTTGACATTTTTTCAGGGGGTGGAAACACCATTTTTTTAAAGAAAAGTATTTTTGAGGGGATTTCCCCCCTTTCCACCTCCATATGTATGCCGAATGTGCATAAATTATATATCGTCTGAATCTGTGATTCATTCTGCGTACAACAGTATATCTTTCATATCCTAGGGCATTTAGTTTCTGAGCTATAGTCATTTCAATGTAACTCTGCATTTTGAAGCTTGAATCAGTGGCGTGGCGACCATTCCTTTTGGGGGTACAACTCAAGTTACATTGGTCATATGATAATAATGCAAATATTTTTGTGTTCCTTACATGTCAGCGATAATTTCTATGTGCATTTTGAACTTTTCATATCATTTTTTTTGGGGGGCAGGGGGGGGGAGAAACCTCATTTTAAAAAAAAAAATCAGGGGATTTCCCCCCTTTCCCCCTCCATATGTGCGCCGAATGTGCATAAATTATATATCGTCTGAATTTGTGATTCATTCTGCGTACAACGGTATATCGTTCATATCTCCAGGGCAAATAGTCTCTGAGCTAAAGTCATTTCAAGGTACCGCTGCATTTTGAAGCTTGAATCAGTGGCGTGCCGACAATTCCTTTTGGGGGTATAACTCAAGTTACATTGGTCATATGATAATAATGCAAATATTTTTGTGTTCCTTACATGTTAGCGATCATTTCCATGTGCATGTCGACACTGTCATGTACTTTTTCCTTGAGGGGAGGGTCGGGAACAATTTTTTTTTCCCGAAATTTTGGAATTTTGAGAGTTAGCCCCCTCCCCCCGCCACATATACGCAGAATTTCCAAAAAATTCATATAGTCTGAATCTCTGGTTCATTCTGCGTACAACGGTATATCACTCATCTCTCTAGGGCAATTAGCCTCCGATCTACACTCATTTAATTGAAACTCTGCATTTTGCTCAAAATCGGCTCAGGACAGAGAGGCTAACATGTGAAAAAGGCCTTTGGCGGCAAAAGGTTAATGACGGACGGTCGCCCACTTCATCCCTCGCCGTGCACGTTTGTATGGTCATCTTTAAATGTCCTCACCCATCTTCTTACCATGCTATCGCTCATAGCGTTGTCTCCATACACTTCTGCAATCTGCCGATGGATTTCGGCCGCTTTCACGTTTCTTGCACTTACAAAACTAATGACAGCACGTAGTTCACACTCCGCGGGACTTTCAATCGTCTGAGGCATCGTAACCACACCTGAACAACTGTCTACTCAGGCAAACGGTTGCGTACTGATGTCTGTGGCAAGCCCATAGATGCAGGTCCTCAGCACGCATGTGCGAAACGGCGAGTGCAGCGCTAGAGCGGCCTAATTGCAAAACGGAACTTACTTTAAAAATATGCCTCGTACAATGTTAAATTTTAACATTGGTACTAAAAAGAAATGACATTTTTCATTACCTGTGATCTGGAGAAAGACCCATGCCAATGATATGACCATGTAAATCTATAAGATGATCAATTTTGTCAAAACGATCAGCAACTGAATCAAAATCAAGCCAATTTGGTTCCTGTCTTTGGATATCTGCATTTGCTCTCTCCCTTCGTTCTCTTTCCCTTTCAGCTATTCGTTCTTTCAAACTAGGTCCAGGGTCAATGTGCCGAGGAAAAGTAAATGGTTTGATTCGCTTAAAACCTGGAAACAAAAAATATTGAAAGAAAATAATAAAATATAATATAATGATTGTACTTGTATTTTTGTTATTTTATGTTGCTTTCCTGCCACTTTTGACTAACCATAGTGATGAGGATGAGTGATGTTTAGATGAAAATGATGAGAGGACACTTACATAAACACTCATTCTCATAACAGAACTCAAACCTGGGAACTTTGATGGCATCAAAAGTTGACCACTTAATGTGCTCTGCCAACAAGCCAGTCTAAAAAGTAATGAAAACTCATTTCTTGACGCAACATACTGTCTTACACCTTGTGTGGGAAATCAAATCCAATTCAATACAGTATGTAATTCATAGGATTTTTTCATGCAACACCATTGGACTTGTGAACCATCAGAGCTTGTAACAAGAAGGAATGTGCTTTTTATAATATTTAATAGATAATAAAATGCAATTTCATATCTATGGTAATAGATTAATACTAAATTTAAAATTTTAAAATGTAGCAATGAGTACATAGAAGGAAAAAATAAAACCTTTCTGTTTGGTACATATGGTAGTTATGTGGTATTACCAAAATTCTCAATTCAATAAAAAGTATTCACCTTGTAAGATTTGCTAACTAACTAACTAACTCTCTAGCCTTCTTAAACCCGAAGGTTCATGGCTGCAGCAACACAGGCCTTCCATCTTTCCCTATCTTGAGCAAGATCTATATACTCTTTTCCATCCCTACCGATTTCCTTTAGGTCTATCTCAACGTTGTCCCTCCATCTTCATCTTGGTTTTCCTACAGGTCTCTTACCATCAGGTTTCCCAACAAGAATCCTGTAAACTCCTCTCCCATTCGTGTCACATGGCCTGCCCACCTAAGTCTTCTTGATTTAATCATTCTAATAATATCTGGACATGAATACAAATTATGTACTTCTAAATTATGTAACCTTCTCCACTCACCTGTCTCCTCATTCCTTTTAGGTCCAAAGATTTTCCTAAGGATCTTATTTTCAAATACTCTCAATTTATGTTCCTCTTTCAATGTAAGGGACCAAGTTTCACATCCATATAATACTACAGGCAAAATTACTGTTTTGTATATTTTAACTTTTAGTTTCTTAGATATTAAACGAGAAGACAAAAGTTTATGAAGAGAGAAGTAACATGCATTTCCTGAATTAAGCCTACTTTTTATTTCCTCTTTAATATCATTTTCATTTGTTAATATTACTCCTAAGTATTTGAATTTGGAAACTGGTTCAAACGAGTTGTTATCAATAATTAGATTTTGATTATTACCTAACACTTGGTTTCGGCTTGTAAACATATATTTAGCTTTCTCTTTGTTAACTTCCAAACCTATCTCTTTAGCAGTTTTGAAAAATATTTTAGCATTATTCTTAATTGTATTTATATCATCCACTAATAAGTCTACATCATCTGCATATGCTAACAACTGAGTCACACAGTTTAATTTTGTCCTTCGTTAGTTTCTTTTACAGCATACTCTAAGGCAAAATTAAAGAGCAATGGAGATAATGCATCTCCTTGTTTTAACCCATCACGAATTGTAAATTTGTCAGACACATTAATACCCACACGAATTTTACTCTCTGTTTCACTGGTGCATACTTTTATCATACTAACAAGCTTCTTAGGTATTCCAAACTCTACTAATATATTATATAATTTATCTCTTTTGACCGAATCATATGCTTTTTTGAAATCAATGAATAGCTGATGGACATTTTGATTATATTCCCACTTTTTTTCAAGTTTCTGTCTAATGTGAAAATTTGATCTGAATTTGATCTGTTACGTTTAAATCCACATTAATAATCACCTATAATTTCATTAGCATATGGGGTTAGTCTTGTTAAAAAAATGTTAGATAATATTTGCTATCCTATATTTTTCCAAGTTCACTTGGCTTCTTCAGGGTTATATTATGAAACAGAAGCAAGCACTTGCGTACTGGAGACTGCAGCATTAAAAGTAAGTATCTGAGTTTGTTTTAAGTCCACTTTATGCACAGAAGGACTAATTGGGACAGGACCCACAGTTTAAAGTGGGATCCAAGCCACTATGTGTGTCTACAGGGTATCAAACGTAAGTATCCATGGGAAGGTTAAAATGGTAATTGTACCACATGTATAAGGAGGGTGGATAAAAATGTATTATTCAATCATCTTAACCTTCCTATGTATACATACTTCTATATTTTTAACACTGAAGCCTCCAACATGTAAGTGCTCCTGTTACATAATTTATTCTTGAAGGAGAGACAAGTGAACTTGGCAAAATATAGAATTACAACTTCACAAATTGTGATGCATATACAAAGAATGTACAGCACATCAGTACTCAGCATAGTTTGAATTTGTACTTCAACCTGTAGGTGCCATTTTGCAATTAACATATAAAAATTAGGCACTTAGTTGCCATAAAATATATTCAATATCAAAGTAGTAGGCTATATATGAAAATGGAATTCAGTCCCTCTTTTTCAAATCAATACTTTATTCAAAATAACTCTCATGAATTTAATAAGTCATTCTCATCGTCGTGATTAAGGTAGTGAGACCGAAAGACAATACAGAATACATATAACACAAGAATAATAATAAACTATAACAGAAATTTCTTGATTAAAGAAATGTAAATAAAAATGTAAATAATCCATCATATGAAGCAATAAAAATTCTACGTTCCTCCATCAAAAACAGCCAAACAAATTTGAAATCAACCGTAGAGGCATAAGAAATGTGTAGCCAAAGGCATGCTCTGAGAAAAATGCCAAACCAAAAATTATCGGACTGCAACTTGCAACTGCTAATCTTGAACATAAAAAGAAGTAAAATATCTACATACCGATCTGGTGTGGCGTATATGTCTTTGAGCCAGTTGTAAAAATTAAGAACTTCTCACGAGGATCCAAGACATCATCATCACTCCCATACTCAGATTCTACTGACAGCTCAGAATTGACTGATTGAGTGTCAGAATCAGACGAGCATGCACCTGATCCATTTGTGCTTCTACTATCTCTGCCCCTCACTTCATCATCTTCGGCACTTAACTTTTCTGCATCTTCACCACCTCCTTCTACTAGCCTGTACTCAGCATTATATTGAATGGGTGTCACATAATCTGATCCATCTTCCGCATGGAAATTCGAAGCGAAGTAACTGAAAAGATATTCCGTTACATCTATAAATTAAATATCATTATTTCAGATATACAGCGGTAGAATCGAGATGATTCATCTTTCTCCATAATTAATTACAGCAATGTGAGTTGTAATTGGTGGTAAAGAAGTTGGTATTTCATGCCATGCATCATCAAAATATTAAAAAGGAGATGATAATGTCCTCCTTTTTAAAACCTTCTTAAATAAGTTAACAAATGTAGAAATGTCAACAAAAAATTAATACTCTACCAGAATTCGAACCCTGGTCTCTGGCATACCATACCATTTCTCTACCACTGAACTACAGCGTAATTCAAAATTTGCTTAACAATCCTATAAAATGTAAAGGAGTTAAGCTGGGTACAAATGGCCATGATAGAAAAAGAACAGGTTTGGCCTAGGGGGAACTATATTGGTGTGTTCCAAGTTGAAGTGCGCCATATTGAATTCAACCAGAATGCTCCTAACGTGTCAGTGAAAGTTCTGGGATGTCCTGATCGTCGCCTGTTGTTGACTCGTCCATCTCCCGGAACTTTTGGAGTAATTTTGCAACTGTCACCTGCGACACTGGATCTTGTTGGGGGTGTTGTTGATTAAAATCATTTGCGATGGTACTTGAACTTCTACCCCCAGACAGAAGTATGATATCAATACATTCCGCATGCGTTAGAAGCATTCTGGCAATGTTTTCTCACACCTTGAAAATGAGAAATTTGTTACAATTATGCAATCATAACTTCTTCCTGATTAAAGATAGGTTGAAAAAACCTTCACCATTGCATTTCTCATGAAATTCTAGCCTGATTTGTTAATTCACATCACCCCCTTCCCATTTAAAAATATGGAGTTGAATTCAATATGGCAGACATTCACTTAGAACACACCAATAATGTTCCCCCAGGTCCAACTGGTTTCTATCATGACCAATTGTATGCAGCCTAACTCCTTTACATTTTATAGGGGGTAGGGGGTGTTAAGGGTCTGAATCACCCTGTACTGTGCCAGCCCTGGATTTTTCGCTGTTCCACCTGTATGGAATTATCTCTGCCAGTGTTCCCGCAATGAGAACAGTTTCCTTTGAAACAGGTAAAACAGTGACATTTCTTTTGTTCACTTAATGGATAGACACGCTAATTGGGACTGGACCTGAAGTGTAAAGTGGAATCCGAACCACTGTGTGGTTAAGTATCCCTTCTGGCCTCCGGATACCCATAACCAATATATGCAATTTTTTTTATTGAATTCTCCATTTATTCTTCTTCTTCCATTGCTCTCTACACTTTTTCTAGCAAAATTTTACCATGTTGATTCCTATGTAATACATTATATGCAATCACAAATTACAGTTACAGATAGATGATGACTCCAGGAATGCATTGAAAGCATGGGGCAGTTTTTTTAAAACCTGCTGTATTTGTATTTTAGCATCGATTTTCTGCCACTTTTCGCCAATCTCAACAGTGAAAATGAGTGATGATTTGATAAAAATTGATGAAGGGACACTCAGAAGGGACACCCATGCCAACCTGGGAACTTTAGGCGCAAGATAAAAAAGAAGTAGACTAGTTAATGTGCTTGGACACCAAGCCAGAATCTAACAAAAATACAGACTTTACGGACAAAGAAAGGAAAAATTACAGATGAAAAAAAATGACTTTTACTGATCTTAATATTTTCCACCTTTGTTTACGATACTGATACCACTGGTAACAGCACATTTGAAAATGAATACATCTTAATCATGGGACTTTTCCAGATCACTGGGAACTGGTTTCACGTGTACAAAAATGTCAATAGGAATTTAAGGTTACTTCTCCATATTTTCTAAAAAGAACTAATGCCAACACTTAAATACTGCTAGCTTACTTACTTGAAAGGTACATCCTCACGATGTTCACTAGTCTCGTCATTCAACCT